>NC_069110.1:5458192-5520926 GCF_947172395.1 Bicyclus anynana
AAAAATATATCGAAAACGACAAATGATTCGTAGAACCCGATAGCAACGCCATCTATGGGTACAATTATCCCTCCATACATCTTTTTAATAGGGCAAGAGTAAAACAAAAATGTGCATGTTCTTCCCAAAAACCACATTTATCTTTGTAGCAAAATTAATTAAAATCCATTTTCATCCATTCAACCGTGAAAAACTAACAATCAAAATGAAAATCCTTCTTCTTGCTCGGTTTGATTTTTCATTTTGATCTCAAACAGTGGCGTGCACTTCATACATGCATTAAAGTACTGCATACCCTAAGAGTTCTCTTCTTAGTGCTTATTAAATACAAATTTTTCCAGTTTGCTTAATTTTATTACTAGTGCATACCCTGATCGACAACATTATGCACGCCACTAATCTCAAAGTGCCTTAAGTTCAGCCAACAAATATATATTAATAATTAAATTAAAATAAATCAAAACTAAGAATTAACAGTATATTAAATTTATAATTAATTACTTTAGATAAACGGCAAGCAAGACAGGATTAACTCAAGTAAAACAAACGCGCAAGATTAAGATGTATAATCAGAAAGGCGTCAATATCTGATACTGAGAGGTCAACGACCCTCCCCGTAGTAGTGTTTGTCATCCCATGCATCGGGGAGACGGAGTGGAACCTTCGCAATCCACGAAGTGTATATCTCCAGTTGGCAGTCGGGCCTGTAAATAATAATAAGAGTTATTAGCCGTCACGGTAGACTTCCTGTAGATATCGGAATCAAGTTCTTGTAGTAGCGGAGCCAGGGATGCTAAATTTGCAGTTACTAAATCAGCATGGGGACCTATTAGATTTGTTAGATTCATTCGTTCATTATCAACCCATATTCGACTCGCTGCTGAGCTCGAGTCTCTTCTCAGAATAAGAGCCAATAGTCCACCACGCTGGCCCAATGCGGATTGGCAGACTTCACACACGCAGATAATTAAGAAAATTCTCTGGTATGCAGGTTTCCTCACGGTGTTTTCCTTCAGCGTTTGAAACACGTGATATTTAATTTCTTAAAATGCACACAACTGAAAAATTGGAGGTACATCCCCGGACTGGATTCGAACCCACACCCTCCGGAATCGGAAGCAGAGGTCATATCCACTGGGCTATCACGGCTTTCATTTGTTAGATTAGATGATACGAAAAATAAATGGTTATTTATTTGTTTCTTTTTCTCCAGTAGGAAAAACTACAGACGTCGGAAGATCGTCGATCATTTAGTGGATTATTTCGTTCATAACAAATAAAAAAAAACCGCGTGGTTTGAAATCAGAAATACTAGGTTTCTATTTTGTAATTTTGGCACCCTCCCTCTACGTTATGGCGTTACGCTACTTGTACATAATTATGTTTTCTGTGGTTATGCTCAAATCGTTAGACTTTTGTCTAAAAATGAACACGTGCTGATAGTAGAGCTGGTAGAGTATTTCCTAAGTTTTTTTTGGTTTACCCACCAATATAAATGGCTCATGTTTATTGGAGGTATTCAACAACGTGCAAGATATATTATGTTCATCCGGCATCTGCCACTAGAATAAATCCAAAAGTCCCTTCTCCGGCTCTCTTACATGTTGCATACATTAGTATACAGGCTTACAGTAGTGCACTGGCAGAAATCGTCACGTAACGAAATAGCGTTAACACACAAACACACACATTTAACCATTGCTGTTTGCAGGTGTGTGTATGTGTTTATAAGCTTTATGTCTTTTTAAAGTATTATATTTAACGTGTAAATGTCATTTATATAATTTTTGTTATCGTTATTTTCATTTAAATCTGAGGTTAAACCCTTAGATCGTCCGTTATCAATCCATATTCGGCTCACTGCTGAGCTCGAGTCTCCTCTCAGAATGAGAGGGGTAGGCCAATAGTCCACCACGCTCGCTCAATGCGTATTGGACTTCACACACGCAGAGAATTAAGGTTAAATAAAAATTCTCAGGTATGCAGGTTTCCTCACGATGTTTTCCTTCACTGTTTGAGACACGTTATATTTAATTTCTTAAAATGCACACAACTGAAAAATTGGAGGTGCATGCCCCACCCGGAATCGAACCCACACCCTCCGGAATCGGAGGCAGAGGTCATATCCACTGGACTATCACGGCTCACAAACTCTTAGATGACTTGACTAATTTTCCTTTTCGAGATTGGACTCCTACGAAGGAGGCTTACATACTGTGGTACATACATACATACATACATATTACATAGGTGTGCGTCTCACAGGGCATGAGTGTAATGAACCGCATAGCAGGGATTAGGCAGATAAAACACAAATAAATCTGCCTGCTTGCTTATGTACAAACAATAAACTGAATTCAGCACAAGAGGCACTAATTAAAAATACATTTATAAGACTATGCCCCGTGGTTTTGCCCGCGTATACGGGAATGCAATATATATCATGATACTCGCAAATAATGTGGCTTTCTACTGGTAGTGTATTATTTTTTAATTATTTATTGTATAAATAGCATAGATATTGTTTAAATAAAACTTATAAATAATTCTGTTTCCACTGCAAAAGGTTTCTGATTTCAAATAATATCAAAAAACATACTTAACAATAAGTAATCATCAAAACCGGAGCTATTTCTGAGGAAGTTAAGGAAAAATGCTCTATTGATTGGACTAATTATTGTAAGACCTTTTGCTCTTACTACAAGCCTCTTGTATGAAGAATGACTTTCCAATTTAATTGCCTTGGAGGCCTTAGAAAATAAAACCCACCGAGCTTATTAGACAAATTTATAATGTAGATACATTCATTGAAGTTCTGCTATAAAATATTATTTTTATTAAATATTATTACTCAGTAAAGTAAAAAAACTTGGGGAATGATCTAGCAGACCGTAGTAAAATGTGACCTTTCAAAAAAAAAAGAATTCTTAATAATATTATACCAAGACTGAATCAATTTATTGAATCGATTAAATTTTATCAAATTCTGTGTACTTAAATTGAATTAAAGCTTTTAACTGCCCTGTGCCCACTACCCAGATAACTCAATAATGCTTTGAGCGAGAATTCAATTGAAAGTGAATTTAGCCAATCTTATAGATAGCACAGAGCTTACTAGCACCATATACAATTGTAATAAATTTTGCAAGATTTGACAGAAACTACTAGATCATTATTTTTATGAATCACACAAATTCAATATGTTTTCTCATCGTGTAAAACAAAACTCAAGTATAGTTGACTGCAATAAATCTAACAGTCAGATACAATTTAATACAGAAATAATTTACATTAAAGCACCCTCCGCCCGAATCCGAAAAAATATTTAACTTGGTCACCGTAAGGATTTTTTCAAAACTATTTAAATTAGTTTCGATAATTAGATGGTGTATCTAACATTTGCGTTTTTTTCCATTATCTATGGGACACCGTAATCTATACTAATATATAAAACAAAAAAGTTTGTTTGTTTGTATGTTTGATTGAACGCGCTAATCTCAGGAACTACTGGTCCGATTTGAAAAATTCTTTCAGTGTTAGATAGCCTATTTATATATATTTGGCGTTTTCCTACGGGAACGGGAACCACGCCTTATGGTTTATAAAATTATTATGATATCAAAATATATTTGATATACTGCGTCGCTTAGCTTCCCGTAAGACAAAAAACTGTAACAGTCTGTAAATGTTATCTGTATCAATAAAACCGTTACAAACACCTTATACAGGGTGCTCAGGATTACGTACATATTTTTTTGAATGAGATGTGTGCGAACTTGATTGAAATGCTAAGGATATTATGTTACGATGTGAAATTAAAGGGAATGTGTCTGTCTGTCTTTGATAAAAATGATCACAAACTTGGCAGCCAGCCATCCAATAACGCCCGTTGATGTGATAGGCACGGGTTTCAATGATTTCGGTAATTCCGTTTTGACCATGACATGTGGCAAAACAGACGCCGTCTCCTGACGAATAGCATCCGCCTCGCTCTGTGCTTGTCTGTAACATTATATACATATAAAAATAGTATTTCAATGAACAAACAATCTTTAACTTCCTTGTAACTTTTAAACCACAGTTTAATAAACTCATTCATCATAATAATCAACCCATATTTACAGCTGAGCTCGAGTCTCCTCTCAGAATGAGAGGGGTTAAGCCAATCCACCACGCTGGCCCAATGCAGATTGGAAGACTTCACACACGCAGATAATTAAGAAAATTCTCTGGTATGCAAGTTTCCTCACGATGTTTTCCTTCACCGTTTGAGACACGTGATATTTAATTACTTAAAATGCACACAACTGAAAAGTTGAAGGTGCATGCCGGATTCGAACCCACACCCTCTGGAATTGGTGGCATAGATCATAGGCTATCACGGTTCAAGTTTAATAAACTATTTAACTAATATTAATATCAATTAGATCTATGCCCAACTATATTTCACATGTTATTTCCAAATTAAAATAAATACATACTAATATAAAGTAAGTTTATGGCTGTAGTCATGTGGCATTGCAATTCTCTCTACAAACGCTATTGTCAAAAAAAATATTTAAAAATTAAAATTTTTATATAATCACGTCTATAAAAATTTGATATATGTTTTTTTGTCTAGTAATAACGCTAATGAACTATCCCTACTAATCCCTACTAATATTATAAATGCGAAAGTAATTCTGTATGTCTGTCTGTTACCTTTTCACGGCAAAACGGCTGAACTGATCAAGATGAATTTTGATGTAATAGTAAATGGGACCTTGTAGTAAAACATAGGGTACTTTTTGACCCTGAATTAAAAATAGAAGGGGGTGAAATACGGGTTGTAAGTTTGTATAGAAAGTCCTTCATTTTAAGAGTTACAGTATTAAAAATTTTATCATAAATCATAAAAGAAATACGAAATATAATGTGATTCAAGAATTTTTAAAATTCAACCTTTAAAGTGGTGAAATAGGGGTTGAAAGTTTACATCGATTTCCACGCGGTCGAAGTCGCGGGCATCCGCTAGTTTAATATAATTAAAAAAAAAGTTTCAGCTAGTCTATTGTAAAATAGGAAAGTCTTGATTTTTGTTACCGTCCATACCGTCATCATAAAAGTGTACAAACACTTGTATAGTTAATTATAGAACAATCAATACTCAAGTATCGATGAGTTTGACAAGGTAATATTAGTCCATAATAGCTCCTTACTAAACAGAAACGGTATCAAACGATAAGACTAATAAGTATCAATAATGCTGAAGGGATACTCAAGAGAATATTTTAAGACAAGATTTTTTTTTTAAAGAAAATTTAGCATAATATCTTTCCCATTTCCCTCCAACTAGTCAACCTAGTGCCATTATCAACCAATTTTAATACAGGGCCAGGCTCTCCTTATAAGAAACTCACCACGCTATTCCAGTATGGGTAGGTGGGCTTACGTCGATATTTTAAAATTCTTTAAGAGTTCTTTTACTGAGAGCCGACCTTACACCTTAACCAATATTTATAAATGCTATTGTAAATTTGTTTGTTTGTAATGCTTTCACGTCAAAACAACACCACGGCCTCAGTGGCGCAATGTTATGCGCGGTGGATTTACAAGACCGAGGTTCTGATCGATTGAGATTGAGGCCGATTGAGATTTTCTTAATTGGTCCAGGTCTGGCTGGTTCGAGGCTTCAGCCGTGGCTAGTTACCACCCTACTAACAAATACGTAATGCCAAGCGATTTAGCGTTCCGGTGCGACGTCGTGTAGAAACCGAAAGGGGTGTGGATTTTCATCCTCCTCCTAACAAGTCAGTCCGCTTTCATATTAGATTGCATCATCACTTACCATCAGGTGAGATTGTAGTCAAAGGCTTGTAAACAATAAAAAAAAATCACCAATGGATAGCTACCTTGTCAGCGAGTAACACTGGCGGTAACTCGAACTACGCAGGTGATAGATTCCGCGTGGCGTCTCCTACTTCTCCTAGCATTAAGGTTCGAGTTCACCGACATTCGTTTAAACATAATCAACCGTTTAAATAAGTTAAACGCCGTTAAGTCCAAATTTCCTGTTCACCACAGCTCTTAAGCCGGTTAAGGACGTAAATCGGGCGTTTATCTTAACCGAGCGTGGATACCCCGGTTAAGACGTCTTTGACAGACATAAGTGCAGGTTATGTTTTTGTAACGCTCGCAAGTTTCGCGAAGATTACTTTCTCAACTACCAAAATGCAAAGGACCCGTAAAATTATAAAGAGTTTATTTTTCATTTCAGAAATAATTCATTTTCACTCATAAATAAATCACTTCTTAGCTTTGAGGTTTTATGCCACTGGATGCAGGCAGCTTCGTTTTCGAAACAAAAAAATATAACAAAATGACAAACATTTGTCAATTTGACATGGTACATAATAAATCGGTGTTGCCAATACGTATTTTTCTAAATCCCTACAAATCGAAGCAGAAACTCCCCAAATTGGGGAAAGAACATACCGCAATTTCCCATAAAATCCCAGCCATTTGGGGAATTCCTCGCAAGTTGGCAATGCTGTTATAGATAATAAATAAATTGTTCATAAATCGTTCACTCGTAGTTCTCCATCGCTCGGTTTACAAACCAGAGTCAAAAAGCGTCTGGTGAACAGGAAAAAAACGCTCCTTGTTCAAACTATGTTTAATATTTGACGGGCCGGTTTTGCAAACTCCGTTTATATGAAAGTCGGTGAACTCGGGTCTAAGTGTATCATACTATCCGTGCAAACTGTGTCCAAATACCTATCACATATTACATATTCGACTTCAAGGTTTATTTGTAAATAAAACCTACTCAATATTTATGTCAATTTTATTAGTCATAGGCGGGTGCGTTGGCAAGCGGCTATCGTAATAAAATTTGACATTGGTTTCGAGCGAAACTGCTTTGTGATTATAATTTCCGTGGCACACTCCTTGACGTAAACATTTTATTGTTTACTAGCGGACGCTCGCGACTTCTTCCGCGTGGATTTCAGCTTTTCATAGATCCCTAAGATTTCAAGGATGTTATTATCCATATAAACCTTCCTCTTCAATCTCTCTATCTATTAAAAAAACTGCATCAAAATCCGTTGCGTAGTTTTAAAGATTTAAGCATACATATTGACAGAGTAAGCGACACTATGTAGCGATGGTAAACTTATAGATATATTTTTCTATCTATACATTGATGGCCTCCGTGGCGCAGTGGTATGACCAGTGGATTTACAAGACGGGGGTCCTTGGTTCAATCCCCGGCTGGGCCGATTGAGGTTTTCTTAATTGGTACAGGTCTGGCTGGTGGAAGGCTTCGGCCGTGGCTAGTTACCACCCTACCGACAAAGACGTACCGCCAAGCGATTTAGCGTTCAAGGGTTAACTTGTCATTCAATAAAAAAAAATCAAAAAATGTTGACGAAGTCACTGGCGTCAGTCAGTACTAATATTATAAAGCGGTAAAGTTTGTGGTATTGCCACAAACTTTACCGCTTTTAATCTCTGGATCTACTGAACTGATTATGAAAATTCGTTTATCTCTAGAAATCCACGTTATTTGTGAGTATCATAGGCGTTATTTTATTTCCGTATTCTTACGGGAACTGGAACTACGCGGGTGAAACCGCAGGGCGTTGGCTAGTAAATAATAAAATGGGACTATGGTTTCGCGTAGGGATTGTTTCTATGCGTTATCTGGTTTGTAATGGCGACTAGACTATGGGGGGACTATAAAACGAAGGGGACTAGAACAACAAAACCCTTCGTATATTTTCGCAAGTATTCGGCCCCTGTTCAACCCTCTTCTAGTTATCACCCTAGATTCTACGTTTCTAGTACAACATTGATCTCATATTGTAGGGGAGCTCGTAATGCTAAACGTGTATTACTTATACCAGTGGCGAAGAATGGAATTTAGATGAAGGTACGCCGTCCCAAAAGGCAATTCATACAGTGTGTTAAAAAACTCCGGTTTTTCATACATCTAAATACAGTACAACAATGAATATGCATGGTTTTTTAAAGATAACCCGGCGGAAATCGGCTTACATGACCTCTTCGTCGCTGCTACTTTCTCGGGCGTCTCGACCTTTTAGATTTTGGTAGATTGGATTATAGGAAGATTTAACGATTCTCTTCAAAAGATACGAATAGTTCGTTGACGAATGTTAGGCTGTTTGTAGTATCTAATTATTTCCTACTAGCCGACGCCTCGCGGTTTCACCCGCGTAGTTCCCGTTCCCGTGAGAATGTTGGGATATGAAATAAAAAATTTTGAAAAACGCCCCGAATTTCATGAAATTATTAATTACACTTTCGATCAAGTCATCAATATTTCCTTTTAGTGCGCTTTCATTTGAGACCCCATTTGCAGACATTCGGTTATTTTTCCCCAATTTCACCTCCCTTTTAAACGGCTCAACCGATTCTCATAAAATATATCTAAGAACACTCGCACTTAAGTTACCTTTAATACAAACAAAAAAAAAATAATTGCTTCATCCGTTCGGGAGATATGGTGACTACAATCAAGTATACAATCTGACAGACTGAAAGACACGTCAAACTTATAACAAACCTCTTTTGCGTCGGGGGTTTAAAATATAGCCTATGACACTCATCTATAGTAATTAAAGCTGAAGAGTTTGTTTGTTTGTTTAATTAAACGCGCTAATCTCAGGAACTGCTGTTCCAATTTGAAAAATTCTTTCAGTGTTAGATAGCCCATTTATTGAGGAAGGCTATAGGCTATATATTATCCCCGTAGTCCTAAGGAGAACCACGCGTCAGCTAGTAAATAATAAAGTGACTTTCAAGTAGAAGAAGAAGAAGAAGAAATATACTTTATTGTACATTAAAAACAAAAATAAACAATAACTTATAATACCACTTAGAAACTAATGTACAAATGGCGGTCTTATCGCTAAAGAGCGATCTCTTCCAGACAACCACTGTGGAACGTAAGCACCGAGTAAGTAGTACCTAAAAGAATTTTCATAATCGGTTACGTAGATCTAGAGATTACCCCTTACAATACCACAAACTTTACCTCTTTATAGGTATCAAATAATATCTAGACCATTTTAGTCCAATTCAAAACGCAAATGCAGTGCAATCCATTAGACAATGCCGTGAAACAGGTAGTTTCCACTCGTGTATAATTACGACTCGTATTGTGTTTGTGTTTGTGTAGGTAATCCCTAATCTTCCTGTTAGCAGAACACGTGACGCGGTTATATTCATTAGCCAAATTGGTGCATTGTCCAGTTGCACACATTTCAATGCCTACATCGGCTTAAAATTGTTCTATTCAACGAGGAACTTGAATATATTCAATCCCGCGACTTCGTCCGCGTGGATATCAGCTTTTATAAATATAAATCCCGCGGGAACCATGGATGTTATTATTCCTCCCTCTTGATTTTGAGAGACCCGTGCTCAACAGTGAGCCGAATATGGGTTGTTAATGATGACGGGGAACTTGATTAAAATAATCTATTACCTGTAGAATCTTACACTTATCTATACTAATATTATAAAGCTGAAGAGTTTGTTTGAACGCGCTAATCTCAGGAACTACTGGTCCGATTTGAACATTATTTCAGAGTCCGATAGCCCATTTATCGAGGAAGGCTATAAGCTATATATTATCCCCGTATTCCTACGGGAACGGAAACCACGCGGCGTCAGCAAGTTATGTTATAAATCTTTGTTGTTCGGTTCAGGATCGTGAAGGTCTATGTCCTGCAGTGGACGTCCATCGGCTGATATGATGATAAATAGAAGCATGGGCTGACAAAAATCAGTCTTCATAAAATGGGATCCACCTGGCTATTGCTCTTTGTACATAATTATTTAGGAGTTATTAGGATAATAAAATATTATTTGCCTTGCTTCATGCAGCAACCAAGACCACCTCTCAGCCCATTGCTTTTTGCAGTTTTCAGCCTTCTTCCATTGCGATCGCATTTGAAACGCCTCTGTGTTTGGATCGTATCTAATAATGCTCTGCTCCTTCGCCATTGCTAATATAAAAATAGAATGATGAATTACAAGAAACAATAAGATTAATTAAGGTTGTTTACTTTCTTCATTCACTCGTTTCAAAACAATACTCTAATTGGATGAAGGTATTTATTAATTAGTGATCCCGGGGGCGGCTTGAGATTCTCCTACTCGAAAATAATCTCAACCCGATACCTATTTATATCATCTAAGTAAAACGGTAGAACCTATTGATTTGTGATAATAATAGACAGGGATAATTATATACCTAGTAGGCGTATTTGTTTTAAGCTTTTATTTATATTAGTTTCTCCATTATGCGGGAATTTTGTACGAGTACTCGTACGTATGTATAATGTCAGCCATCAAGTCGATGACGATGACGATCAAGTAATCTCACATGCCTACAGCGCTAACGGCTTGACAGCCGATAAAACTGATCGTGTATTGGTCGTGATTTGAATGTCATCATGGCGATCGCGACCAACACATAATCGGTTTTATCCAACGTCAAGCTGGAAGCGCTGCAGGCATGTGAGATTACTTGATCGTCAGTGGCTGACATAATGTACATGTAGGTATATCGCGTGACAATGTCATATTATGTAGACATGAAGCTGGTGATGATTGGGCTGGAACGTGGTGATAGGAAGGTCGTATTAAAACGACTTAGTCCTATTCGGGGTGCGCTTTGTTTAATTCGTCTTTTGACAGTATCCAGCATCTAATATTGGTCGCTAACTGTGGGCCTTATTAGAAGGCTCAAAGTCACTCAGCGGACGATGGATCGAGCTATGCTTGGAGTTTCCCTGCGTGATCGAATCAGAAATGAGTAGATCCGCAGACGAATCAAGTCACTGACTTTGGTCAGCGAATCGCGAAACTGAAGTGGCAATGGGCAGACCACATTGTTCGAAGAACCGATGGACGTTGGGGTCCCAAGGTGCTGGAATGGCAACCCCGCACTGGAAAGCGCAGTGTTGGATGAGCCCCCACTAGCTGGACCGAAGTTATCAAACGGGTTGATTACATTTATTACGACCCTCGATCAAGAGCTGACAAATTATTTAGATAAATCGTCACTTCCATTCTACTTACGCTCACTCTGATTTGCTCTGAGGTATTTCTATGAATTGTATTGAATAGCTCGCCAGGGGACAGGCGGTTGCGATCAAGTGGGACGAGTATAACAAAGAATATTAAGTAGTTTCCGACCGATACGGAAATGCAATAAATACAAAACTTTAGGCGCCGCGTGCACTACCTTATAAGATCTATAAGTGGGTCGATTAGAAAGTATTCGACTTTAATAACAGTTGCATTTCGGATCACTTGAAAACTACTTCTACTAAAATGTATCAGCTGTTGATAAGGGACTTGATATTCTAATGTCAGCCACTGACGATCAAGTAATCTCACATGCCTGCAAAGCTAACGGTTTGACAGCCGATAAAACGTGTTTTGATAGCTTTGTGCATGACATCATGCCGATCGCGACCAACACACGATCAGTTCTATCGGCTGTCAAGTCGTTAGCGCTGCAGACATGTAAGATTACTTGATCGTCAGTGACTGACATAAGCACTTTGAAATAAATATCTATGATTATAATGTCAGAGCCTTTGGATTTGCCTACAAGAAGCTTAAGATCGCGGTTTACAAAACATACATAGAATCTTAAAAATTTATATATTAAGATTAGGTCGAATCACGAAATCTAGAAAACCGCATGATGTATAAAGCTGAAATTTGGCAGTGAGGTAGCTTATAGTTAGTAGGTATACACTAAGAAGGGATTTTGCGATAGGGCCGGATTAAAAAAGTCTGAGGGCGGACCAAGTCGCGGGCGTCCGCTTATTATTATGTCCGTACGTCATCAACCCATATTTGGCTCACTGCTGAGCTCGAGTCTCCTCTCACAATGAGAGGGGTAAGGCCAATAGTCCACCACGCTGGCCCAATGCGGATTGGCAGACTTCACAATCGCAGAGAATTAAGATAATTCTCTGGTATGCAGGTTTCCTCACGATGTTTTCCTTCACCGATTGAGACACGTGATATTTAATTTCTTAAAATGCACACAACTGAAAAGTTGGAGGTGCATGCCCCGGACCGGATTCGAACCCACACCCTCCGGAATCGGAGGCAGAGGCCATCCACTGGGCTATCACGGTATTATTATGTATAAAAGGTATAATGGTTCGTTAGACAAAAACTACCAAAATAACATCGAAGTCATCATGCAATAAGAAATACCTTTTAAAAACAAGCTATAAATAACTCCCAAAACTGACTGATTTAAAGAAATGCACCAAAATGAGTCACAAAGCTCCTAAATAAAGTTTGTGTTCGTTTTATTTAGTAAATTCGTAAGCGTGTGTTTTTTGTGATATTTTGAAATTTGGACGCGACATTTGTCTTTGTTGATATTTTTAAAAAATAAGGATGTCAATTTTCCGAGTTTGTATTTTGCAAGGGTTTTTTTAATATTTATGGTACCTATTTTGTCAATCAGTGTAGGACATGAATAAAATCCGAATTATTATAAATGCGAATATGAATATGAGATTATTTGTTATCTTGAGAACAAGTGACATCCTACTAATATTATAAACGCTAAAGTTTGAGTGGATGCTTGTTACACTTTACACTTTAACAACGCAACTACTGAACCGATTTGGTTAAAAATTTGAAGTGAAGACTAATAATAGGTTCCCTGGATTAACACATAGTCTACTTTTGAACAATCCCGGGATCCTAGAAAATTCCATGGTTTCCGCGGGATTAGTGAAAATCTGAATTCCGGACGCGGACGAAGTCGCGAGCTATATTTTGCCCTCATATTCCAGGTTTCACGTAAAAAATCTACAAAATGGCACGTTCTTCTGCTACCTGTACTTCGTAATGTTTCCTCAGGGTAGGCTGTGATTTTTGCATCTTCTTCTTGTAACCTTCATTCTTCATCGGTCCACTTAAGTGGGGATGACCAACACTGATGCGGAGTCGCCATTCCAGCACCTTGAGACCCCAACGTCCATCGGCTCTTCTACTATGTGCCCCATCCAAAGCCTCCACAACTTCGCAACTCGTTAAATTTGGTTCTTCTGCAGATCTCATTTCTGAGATCCTCCGAGCATAGCTCGTCATATCGCCCACTGAGTGAGTCTGCGCCTGATAACGCCCAGAGTAAGCGACTAAGTCTTGGATCCGTAAATTTTCAGGCATGTCGCGGAGTTTTGCGAAAGCTTCGAAGAAGTTGAATTCGGTGGCTTACCCCTGTGTCAAATTCATCATCATCATTAACAACCGATGGACGTCCACTGCTGGACACAGGACATTGACCTTCAAGCACAACGGTCTCGAGCCTCCAGCATCCAGTGGCTATGTCAAATTGCACTTATCTGACTGGGCCATGTGTCCTTTAATTTCGAGTGCAAAGTTGGAGCTTTACTTGAGATGTTAATTTTGAGGTCCACCGGTTGAGGAAATCTGCTAAGGTCAAAATATAAGCATAGGTCTAATAATGCCCCATTAACATGTAGCCGCATTGAATAGACTTTTCTTTAATCACAACACAACCCCTCCAAGAATAATAAAAAGGGTGACCTACTTTTAAAACTAAAATAGCTTCAAACTATACTATAGCTTCAAATTAACCGAGTTTTCTTTGCAATGTTAAATATCTAGGTATAAATAGGTGCCTGAATTAGACGTAACTACAATAACATCAAAGTTCACGTTTATGGCGAAGAGCTATTATGGGTGAACCTTAATCGATCCTTAATGGCACTTACCTACACCTTTCTTGAATGTCATTATCGATGTTCACTTTCACGATATATTTTCTATTTTTACACTGCAATAAATTGTAGATAAAAGATATAGACAACTGAATGGCGCGCTGTTGTCGGTCCAACATCCAAAGATTTAGAACCATTGTTTTCGCCAATACACACATTTGCAACAAGTTGAATTTGGGCGTGGACTACGTTTATTTTATATTTATTTAAAATAAACGTAAAATTAAGTATAAAATTATTCTGTGAACATAATGATTTCTTTTGAGTTGAGTATGTTAAAATCGTAGCATCTTACATTTTTTTCATTCTGTAACTCACTAACTTTGACGATGTTAGTTGACATAATACACGAAATTGAGATTCAATGTAACTTATGGCATCCAGTGCCTACTGGTGTATTACCATAAAGGGTAGATGTTGCTGTGATGTTTATTTTAATAGGTAGGCTTTAATAAAGACAAAAATATTGAACAGGTGACCTGTGTTCATTTAGGGGTTCGGATCAATTCAATACTTTACTCTTCTTTACTTTAATTTACTATTCTCTCGTAGACGTATTTATTTTTTGGATAACTCATATCTCTACGAATCTTAAGACAAAATATTTCTCCAAGCTTTGGGCGTAGGTATGCTATTCGATGTAAAGATGGATAAAAACTGGTTATTTTTCTTCTTATACCTCATAATTTTCGGATTCAAAGTACCTACACGATAAACATTGTTTCTACTGCTTGAAATTAGGTAGACAAATTTTCTCAAGTCTATTCTGGTAGCAGTTTGGCCGTTGCTAGCTATTACTGCATTAAATTTTCCAGCAGTAATTTCTAGTTCGTTAAGGTCACTGCCGACAAACGTTTTAGCTTTTACTTGACTGTTCGATGCTTCTATATCGAACAAAGTCAAGGCTTGAATAATATATGCTCCTTTCAAGTTAGAGCGCTACAAACTTAAACTGTTGCGTCACTTAATTTTGGATAAAACATAGATGCCTATGTTATTTAAATTGTTGAATTATTTTTGTTGATTTTTATTTATTTATAATATATAAACAAAATGTGACTGCTATGATATATATTTTTGTAATGGTCTTTTCACGACCTTTAATTTGATACCCATATTGTTCGGTTAACGTCGATTCTCTTTCTACGATCGCTAACGCTTCGAAAACTAGAAAGATATTGTATGGGAATGACATTTGCTATCATCAGATCACGTGATCAAGATCTGTCATTCCCTTACATCTTTCTAAAAAAAAAGTAAACAATTTACAAAAATATAACTCAAAACATTAACGATTTACATTAAAAACCCTTCAACCACTTTTTAAATTTTTAGGGCTAGAATTTTGAAAAATCATAAAAGACACATTATTTTTAGTATAAAGAGTTGATTTATTTATTTAATAGTAATTAGTATCGATAACTTTTCAGTTTTGTGCATTTTAATAAATTAAATATCACGTATCTCAAACGGTGAAGAAAAAACATCGCGAGGAAACCTTCATATGTGAGAATTTTCTTAATTCTCTAGGTGCTTAAAGTCTGCCAATTCGCATTGGGCCAGCATGGTGGACTAAGGCCTAACCTGAGAGGAGACTCGTTCTCATCAGTGAGCCAAATATGGGTTGTTAATGAGTATCGATAATGGACTATAACACCTGCTTTTTTCACAGGGTCTCGTTTGGGAGCTCCAAGGGGTCGATGGTAGAGACCCTCATCTACGAGAGCCCCCTACAGGAGGAACCCGAAAGCAGCCCGCCCCCGAAGTTCCAAGAAACCGCATTCCCGTATACGCCCGTCGAAGACGAGTACGTTTTGTTCTTTATGAGTATGTTTTATTTATTTTCATACAATTGGCGAATTCGTGAAATGGCGAATTCTCTATTTAATTTTGTGCTTTTGTGCATTTTATTAACGAGTTTGTTTCGACAATTGCGCTGTACAAATTACTATTTTTTTGCGTAAGTATTATTTCACTTTTTATTAAAATGTACCTACCTATGTAACGAGTATTAGCAATTAGAAGTAGCAAGTAACAATTTACAGATAATAACATTTCTTGAACCACGTGTTAACACAAAAACAATTCAAATATTATTAAATAGTTTTCAGATTTTTCACTATACCTACTTGTAGTATGAGGTTTATTAGGTACCTACTTTCCTTTCATTGGTCAACGAAAAGTACCCGATAAATTAAGAGTCCCTTGAGAGTATACAAATGTACGTTTTTTTGCAGCATAAACGTTCCGTCTTTTTAAAATAATTTAAAAAGATGATTTCCAAATTGATCCTGTAACTCTAGAGCTGTGTAAAAGCTGACCTTTCTCCCCCCCATTTCCTATCTACTGAATGTAGTCAGGCAGACGATTACGAAGCGAGGTCAGGCTTTGTTACGACTGAATGGGGAAATGAATCTTTTTTTTCTAGATCCAGTACAATGACTAAGTCGTGACTGTCGGATTCGAAACTCTTTAGAAATAGATGAGGTTATAGAGCCTTATTTGTCCAGTGGTTAGCCCATACGGTTTTTGACTATGAGGTTTAAGGCTCAAGCCTAATACAGCCCCCCTAGCCAAGTAGCATGTCGATTCTCTTTTTACGATCGCTAACGCTTCGAAAAGTATAAATATGTATGGGAATGATATTTGCTATCGACAGGTCACGTGATCAATTTAATACATTTTTCTAGTTTTCGAAGCGTTAGCGATCGTAGAAAGAGAATCGATGTGCCACTTGGCTAGGGGGGCCGGACTATGAAATACTTGTATTAAGCTTTTTTATCTTTCATGAAATTATTATAAATTTAGGCCCAGAATTATAAAGTCGATGGTGGGACTATCTCGTGTCTGCCAGAAGGCTTCAGAGCAGGGAATTCAGAAATTGATGATGGGACTCTCTCGTGCCTGCCAGAAGAAAGTAGGCTTCGAGGTTTCAGAAGAGATAATTCCGAAGTTGATGGTAGGAATCTCTCGTGCCTGCCAGATGGCTTCAGAAGAAAGAATTCAGAAGTTGATGGTGGGACTCTGTCGTGCCTCGGGGAGCAATTGAGTCGTCGGTTCCGGTCATTAATATTGACATCTGATTGTGATCATTACAAAGTAAAACATTATCAATTTAAACCCGCCCACCCGTAATAGTGCAGCGCGTTATGACTTATTCCCAGCTGATTTGTTATTCAGTTCTTTATCTCTTTCTCGAAATTGGAATTGAAAGAATAGTAGAGGTTTACCCAGTGACGTAGCTCGCCTTGGAGAGGCCCTGAATCAAAATTAGTAAGTGTAAGTAGTGAGGGGCCTAATATGCGAGCGGCAAATCCCGAAAATCTCTTAAGCAGTTTTTTTCTCCAAAAATCACCAGTGTGAGATTGTGCATTAAATTTTACTAATTTTTGCTTTACGTCTATAAAGAGGTAAAAAAAATTTTTTAGGGTTTTTCCCTACATGCAAAGTGAGGATGATTTTTTTATCGTATATCCTATACTGTGGGGTATCGTTATCGGTATTTTTGTTTATTACAGAGGTTAAAATGCTAACTTAATCTACGGAACCCTACACTGCGCGTGGCTCGACACGCACTTGGCCGGTTTTTATAATATGAAGCTGTCTAGCCACTTCTTTTATTGCATTCTTGGATATTACTGGTCTTTAATCGACAAAGAACCGAAAATCATAGAATCGAATTTTTTAACTGTGACGCAACGTCTGAGCAATTCGAAGGAATCTTAACAAAACAGTAAACTCTTTAATCGCCCAGACTTTTTAAGCGACGTCAGTGCTGGAGTCTGCAGCATTATTGTCGTGTTGCCAGTTTTACGACGGCACGATAACACTGGGTCAATTGCATAAGGTCTTGTTTTCCAAGAATTGCCCGAATGGTACCGGACATAAAAGTAACGGTTTTTATGATTACCGTATCGTTGTTTTTTTTTTCTTAAGAAAACGTCAACAATTTAGTCACTCTTATTTATAAAACGACGCACCGCAACGAGTTTGTGCCTACAATTCTGGCAGCGATCGAAAGAGCAAGTTCATCGTCCGTTTATATGCTAAAATTCAAAAGCGTACTTATATTATTTAGTAGGGAAGCCCCAGAGAGAATATTGGGAATTACTCGAGCGCGGCACCCATCGGTGGGTATGTTTTTGGCAATTTTAGCAACCCGAAATATAAATCTGCTTCCGAAATCCAGCCAGTCAGATTAATTTAATTTGGTGGGTTAGTTAATAGCTAAATAGAGTGAATTTTGAAAATCTGATTTCTAAGTAAACCAATAGTGGAACAGTTATTAAAGTAAAATAAAACGGTTTTCTTTCAGCCCTCGAGCCATAAGCACAGTTATTTTTGATGTGGGTCCCTATCCTAGAATATAAAAAAGACATATTATTATAATGATTAGGTACCCTATTTATTACTATTTTATATCTAAAATAGCCATTTATTTAAATGTTTTGTCAGTTGGCCTACAATAAGTTACGAGTACTTTAGTCAATAACATCTTATATAAGTCATCTATGTCACCGGCGTTTTGCATATAAAAAGATTTTTTATGTGTAAAACGCCGGTTGTGTATTGTGGATAGGTATGTAATATGTGCCATACTATTGTATGCTTCGGTCGTAGGTACTTGATTTAAAACTAGATAATATTATTATGTATTTCTAAATCTGAAGTATCCTGTTCCTATTGATACACTGTATTACACGATCAATATTGAACGCAATGGATTATGACAGTTTTAAAAGATTGTACATAAATTATACGTATACCATATTGTACATAAATACTTAGTATTTTGTAGAATTAACAGGTTATTTGTGATTCGGATCTAAAAGGTCAATTTTGCGGCGCTGCCATGGATCGCTAAAATCACTCCTTAGTACACGAAAGAATGACGTGTCGCTGAGAGAGATCGTTAAATGTATGGGCTAGGCTTTAAACAGATTACAAAAATATCTTTATTGTTTTGTGCTTTTATTTTTGGTTTATTTTTTATATTTTTATACTTCATATAAAAAAATGTCACATTGAACGTAAGGAAGCTAAAAAGTGGATAAGTTTTTATCTAATTACTTTATAAGAATTTTAATGATTTTTCAGTTTTATAATCTTTATTTTATAAACATCCAGACAATTTTGGTTTTGTATGTATTAATTACCCTAATGCCTCCTAAAAATCAATATTTTACAAGCTTGTCATATTCTCTTAATAATATCATAGCTTAACATTATTAAAGCGTAAAAATTCATAGGTAGGTAGGTATTAGATAGGTATATAGGTAGGTACTGATTGCGTGATGTTTATCATCTTCACAATACAAATTATAAGTAGGTAGGACTTCCTTTATGATGATAATAGATAGCTAGGTACATCTTTAGGTTTTATTCTTATCATGCTCAATTTCAATGGAATATTAATGATACAGTTCTTCAGAAAACCATTGTTAACTACGAGTAGATGTCGCCTGCGACTTCGTCGTCCTGGATCCTTGGGCTCGTCTGTATAGTTCAGGATAACAATGGTCCATATTGAAAATTAATTGAGTCGGCGGAGATGGAAGTTAGGTTAGGACATTTTGAATTGCTTCATAATTAAAGATTCATTGTATGAAAATATTCGATCCAACAGAGTTAGAATTAAATGTTTGATGTTATAGGTAGGTACTTACTGAGAAATAGGGATGACGAAAATAGGATGTAATTTTCAGAAAAAGAGGTAGGTAGGTGCAAAACTGAATCTAAAACTTAGAAACTAACTTTGTAGATATACCTATACTAAGTGCCATTCAGGTTTGTTGTTGATTCAAGTTTTTGTTGTTGTTGTTTTAATATCAGCTGATGCATAATTGTATCAGCATTTGCTGATACATCAGTTTAAGCATCTGCTGATGCATGAGTTCATTTACTGATACGTCGTCATAAACATCAGCTGATATTAAAGGCAACTACGCTGATAGGTATTCGTGATAATAATTTGATGTTAATTATATTAAGTAGCTAACATTCGTCAAAATTAGTGAATTGACCGGCTTGCCTATGACGATAAGTCGATGTTTGTTGTATGATTGGTATGACCCAATGTGTTATTAGATCTCGGCTGACGTATGATGTTTTTATTGAAACTGCAACAAGCGGTTTTTTTTGCATTTTCCCCGAAACTGTTAGAATGTGAAATAAAAAACAGGGATAAAATGGGGATGAAAGCATACACATTTTTTCACAGATGAAGCCACGGGCGTCCGCTAGTAATTCAGATATCAAGTGCTGTGTAACGCTGGGGCAAACATAATATAAGTATATACCATGTAGGTGTATACCTTTAACGAAACCCCTCCAGGTCCTACCAAAACGCTACGATGCTCCGTGGTTTGTACGCAATAACGACTTACATAGAGACCTAGATCTCCCTACAATAGCCAATATATGAAACAGCTCTACAAAACTCATTTTGAGTTTCGCCACCACTCAAACAAACTATTGGTTGAAGCTAGCAACTACAGCCCCGATCCCAAAGCCGATTGTAGATCTAGACGCCCGAAAAACGTCGTTTACGATAATGACGATGACATTAAAACGACTGACAATGCTTCCCAGGCAACACAAACACAAGCTACACAGCATCTTCGCTAGCAAAGACGAGGTCCCTGATGTCTGACGTTCCCGGATGTAAGTTTTTTGAACCCACGATCTCGGGAGCGCCCGGATACACTCATGCCAAAACACCCTTCCGAATAGCCGAAGTCCTAGTCTTAGAGAGTCGTTCCCCATCAGGCGATGTTTTTGCGCTCGCCCAAAATCCCCAGTGACGCCACTGAGGTGCTATTAAGGAGACTACGGCACTTACACAATAAAAAATAAGGCTTCTTAATAAGCTTAATCCCGGAAATATCCATTGTTGGATTTGTAAAAAAACAGAATTCCACGCGAACGGTGTCGCGGGCGTCCATTAATTGGTAGATAAATAGTATCTACTAATAAATAGTATATACCTACACTATTCATTCTAATAAGTAAACAAGAAGACTGGAAAGACATAAATTAAGCGTTTTAAAACGATTCACTCGTTTCGAAAACCCCATCCGATTAAAAGAATCGAGAATGTGAATCGTGAATCGCATGTCATGTCGTTTGTCGAGACTCGAGTAGTTCGCTGTTTGTCGAGTATTGAGTACGTCACTAGTTGGCACGAACACGAATATGCTCCGCCCGCTTCGCTCCATTCTCCTCGGCCGTGCGCGACGGCGACTTCCGAGATCGATGTTGTGAACGGCGAACGCAGCGGAACAGCGAACACTGTTTTGAAGCGCCGAGTGAATTTAGCCTATAAAATTGGGCTAATGTTTTTAATTTGTACTGCAATTACCTGTTACCGTTTCTAAAAGTGAACTCTCGATACGTGCACCTCGATGATTGTGAACGTCGTGTCTCTATTATTGTGAATACATTGCAAAGGTACGTTATTTACTATTTCGTTTAATTTTGCTGCGCATTGAGATCATAGGATGAATTCACTTGTTATTTTGTGGGAAACATATGTTTTTGTTGAGAATGTACTGTGTTGTGTGTATTACAAAAGATAATCCGGCGAGTGGCCATCTACTTTAACATGTTCGCGAAATTTATTGTGTGGAGAATTCGGTCAGGGTGACGTCACATCGTCACAAGGATTGTATTAAAAACATAAAACGACTTATTCCATCATGCATTGATGTCCAAGGTCACGCCTGACCGCTTAGTATTATAAAACCAGTAAAATACATTGGTAATTTCTATTTATAATACTTTTATCAATCGTAATTGGTAACCCTAAATTATCGAGGACCCGCCCTGTCATCCATTAAGTACGAATCTCGCTGAGCGTCATCTTTTCCTGTTCGTTTTTTTTTATTTCTTTTTGTTATCAGCTATGTTGAGACTAATATTGTGTTGTGATATAATGGCTTATCACATAAACTTGATATGATTGCTTGTTACATACACGCTAGTTTTTACAATCGAAATATTTTCCGATTCTGGCCCACTTCTGTACATATAACAATATTTAAAAGTAAATCATCTATGATATATATTCCGTTTTTTTTTTTATATTCGCCCAGTCAATACCTTTCTTCACTATCTGGAGAATAAATGTTAAGTGTCTCTTTAAAATTTATTTATATAAAAAATAAACCCTCCCGCTGTGAGACATTTGAGTGCCCAAGCAACCGGTGGTCATGGTCCAGAGTCAGGGACCTCCTTACAAAACGCGCCGTCTCAAGAATCACTGCCTTCTGTATCTTACTCTTGGTCCAACAATTTCTTAAGATGTTGGTCGATAAGACCATTGACTGAAACAACTATCGGAACAATAATAGTTGACTCAACATTCCACATGCCGGTAATCTCATGACCAAGATCTAAGTATTTTGATACTTTTCCATTTTGTTTTTAACCAGATTATTATTTAAGTCTTTAAACCATTAGCCTGGCAACATGTTAGTGTAATTTGTATATTTTTTAAAGCTGTACACTCCGACACTCCATTAATTGGTATATTAATTTAACAATCTAATTAAACTTCACATAGGTGTCAGGTATCAGGGAGTTAATACTTCAATGCTATTTTATACTGAAAGGCACTAGTGCATCAAAACTGAGGCAGACAAATGTGCATAATTGTCTTAATTTAGTCGCTTATTAAACAACAAAAGCTATTTAAAAAAATATCTATATACTATCTGCAATGTTGAGTTGTGTGTTCACAAAGCTTAAAAACTATACATAATTAAATATTTTGTGTTTACTTACGTGGATGTAAGTAAACACAAAATTGAGCATGTCAGTGGAGCAGCTAATTCAGATCACTTGTTGCTGTGATTTTGTAAGCACATAACAAATCCATAGTATTGTCATTGTAATAATTACAAACAGGGTTTGTGAATTGTGATTATTATTAACAATCTCTAACTCGGAAGGTCCGAGGTTTTAGGATAATTTACGTTTATGACTGAGACTTGTATTGAAATGCCAAAGTAGTGTACTACTTTGTGGGAATTTCTGGACATTAGAAATCTATAAATATAATATCTTGGTTAACTTGGTTATAACTCCATCTGTCTAGTGAAACAGAGGAGACATAACTAAACAGATTAAATTATTGCAAAGGTATCATACTTTCAATTATATGGATTTCAAATCAATCAAAAATCTTCAAACCACACAAAGAAAGGTATTCCATAATCATGTTGGCATATGGTTTTCTCTAAAAGCACAAACACTTATAATTGAGGTGCAGAAAATAGTCTGCACTGTATAAAGAAAAAGTATTTAAAACACCAATAGTACGTACCTTTCTAGGAACAAGATGCCAAACGATCATATTATGTTGCAGTACTCCGGACTTTGCATTTATAGTCTGCATTCTTTGTGTGACCTCATCTTTTATAAGAAGATAGAGCTGTAAAACTATCTGTACATTAGGTACTTACATCAATTTCAAATCATAAAGTCATTGAAGCAACTCTTTAAAACCCGCCTGATGTCATGAGTTCATTATAACAATGACCTTACATTTGGATGTGTGTGGGAGAGATCTCTGCCAACCTCGCTAATACAAGTTGATCTTTTATAAATGGAATTTTATGCAAAATTACCTCAATTTTAATTTCCTCTCTGAGTAACCAGTGTTCTGTAGTTTGATTAATCAAAGGTTTTATGTCTCTATTTTGGTAATGACTAATTTCATGAGGTTTTATACTAATTATGCAACTAATTATTTAACTTTTAATTATGCAACTACATTTCATTAAATCTCTGAATCTATTAAATCTGCATTATCAGTTTACATACAATGTTGGACAAAGATATTCTTTTTTTATGCTTACAACACATTATCTATTTATTATTTTTAAAGCCAGATGCAAAAAGAGCGGTGTTATAAGTTTGATATGTCTGTATGTGGCACCATACCTCCCGAACAGTTCTATTTTGGTAATGACCAATTTCATAAGGTTGAGACTGCTTTGAGCCTGCCATTTGCTTAACTTTAAATTATTCAACTACATTAAATAAAGAATTGCACCTTTACTATTCTTTTTAAATACAAATTATATGGACTTTAAAGATAAATATTGACATTAATTTTAATACATACTCATCTTTGTTACATAAGTTTATCATTCTCATGTTTTTGAATCATAACAATCTAAAATTTTTTTCTGGACTCTATGACTAAATGCAAACACAAGAATGTTAAAGAGAATTTTTCAAAAACATAAATCACTCCTAATTAAACTATGGTATGTTAGTTTAGAAAGTCCTTAATTTTTGAACTTTAGTTTTTAAATTTTTTATTTCTATTTGTGTGCAGTAAAGTATTTCTTCTTGTTATCACTACATTCAAAATGTCTTCTGAACGTAGGTGGACGACGCCGCGTGGTTCCCGTTTACGTAGGAATAAGAAAAGAAATAGTGTATGTAGTGTAGTTTTCCAACAGTAAAGAAATTTTTCAAAT
This sequence comes from Bicyclus anynana, assembly GCF_947172395.1. Lineage (NCBI taxonomy): Eukaryota > Metazoa > Arthropoda > Insecta > Lepidoptera > Nymphalidae > Bicyclus > Bicyclus anynana. The sequence goes on from NC_069110.1 coordinate 5,482,479, forward strand.
TATTCCAGTAGTTCCAGCAGGCCCATTTCCTATTCTGGTCTTTATTATCAACAACCATCTAAATAAAAACATGCTGCTTACGGTGGATATCATATAGTATGTAGATGATATCCCCCACACTTTGTTGTCCACTTCAATAAAGACTTCAAAATAGTGAATAGCCCAGCTGAGCCTATTCAAAACATACAAACAAACAATCAAATCTTATTCTTTATAAGTGTATAGATGTAAAATTTTAACTATAATATCTGTATGGCCACATTAGGTAACCATATACCTTGTGATATTAAAGATAATATGCTGTGGGAGGCAAACAGTCATCTGCTATTAAACGAGCGGGAGCCGCTAAATTGCCTCTGAGTTAACACATGCATGTGTTATGCTTGCTAATGTGACCATGAATGCAAGGCATGATTGCATAACTTTATTTACACTGAATGATAATTTACTATTGATTGTTTAAATCTCTGATTCTATTAAATCTGCATAATCAGTGCTTTTACATACAATGTTAGACAAAGATACTTATTATTTTATGCTTACAATACTATCTATTTATTATTTTTAACACATGACACAAAAAGGCATGACACAAAAATTGACGTGCCTGCCTGTTTGTCTATGGCATTATAGCTCCCGAAGCCTACTCGAATGGTGTCTCAAATTAAAGTGCACTTAAAGAGAATATTGATGACTTGATTAAAGTGTAATTAATAATTTCATGACATAGTATGACATAGCAGATACTATAGATAACCTATCCTCAGACATACTGAAATACATATAAAACTTCATCAAAATTGGTTAAACTGTCTCGGAGGACAATGGCAACTAACTCTGTTACAGGAGAATTTTATATTTAGATAGATAATAATAAATAAATATGTACATAAAACTGCAATATTTGTGTAGCTGGTGTAGCTATATGTCTATGTTGCAAGCGAATGTTCATTATTCTTACTGTTCCTTTTATTCTAGTTATTAATTTTAATGTATTGCTAGCGAACAATAGCGCATTATGACAGAGTAATAATTAAACAAGACAATTAATACTAAAAATATTATTAAAACTAATGATTTAATGATTACAATTACCACTGCAAAATTAAATTTAATATCATAACTTGTTTATTATCTACATCAATAAACTTGAAAAAATGTGTTTTGATTCCAATTTTATACACTGACTTAACCCTGACACAAAAACATCCATATGACACACATCCCAACTGTATGGAGCGATTTCAAGGTGACTTTTAATTTAAAACATTACGAATTGCAATGTCTTTATATTTAAATAGTTGATACCCGTGACTTCGTCCACTTGATATTCAGATTTTTTTTCGATTATTTGGACATAAAATGTAATCTATATGTTGATCAATAACTTTCTCTATCATTCAGTGAACATCCCACAAAAATCAGTCCAGCTGTTCCTAAGATAAAAATTAAAAAAAATCAAATAACCTGTAAATATAAGCACTTTCTGAAATCACAGACATACACTTCAATAATATATTAATGTCATTGAAACTCAGTATTATATTTTAAAATAACTTGACTGTCTTGGAACACAAAATCGAATTATTGTTTAGCTTTTATACAATTAGAATTTAAATTAAAAGTAAATGCCTAACTACAATTCTACAATACACAATTTATTAACTTTGTACCTGGTGTTATAATATGAGTATACCTTAAGCCTTCTAGCGAGTACTACTTACTATGTTTCAAAGCTATACCATTTTACTTCAGCCATACTTCATGTGCTCTGTTTACCAACAAACAAATTTAAAAGAAGAGTATAAAATAAACTCGTTCTTAAATTAATAAAAATACATTTGTTAAATAAGCATTGAATAATTAGTATATTTAAATTAATATAAAAAACCAAACATGTTACTTGAAATTAATAATAAGTTATGAAATGATATGTGTTTTCTATCATATTTTTTCCAATTTGTTGAACATCCAGTATGGCTTTGGTATAGTTGGTTCTTGAAATTAAAAATAACATTTAATCAAAAACTAATTTGTCATGAAATAAAATAAGGAAATACAGGGAATTGCTAACTTGCTTTATACTAAAAACAAGAATAACTACAGTTGAGAGTAACTTGTCATGAACTAAATAAGAGAATAATCAGTCAAGTGCTAATTTGTCATGAACTAAAAACGAGAATAATCTAAATCAGGTGCTGACTCGTCATGAACTAAAAACGAGCATAATCAAAGTCAATTACAGTTTGTTTCATGTAGGCTGGTGCGGGTGACAGTTCGTTTCACTCTTGAAAGGTTCACGATAATAGTACAATATTATGAACATCATTCAGGCGACTGTCACTGCTGTCTGAAAAACACAAGTGTGCTAAATTGTCATAAAATTAAAAAAAATATATATTTTTTTAAGTAGGATAATGTTTCACGTTGAATTGATGTCAGTCTTTGTGTTAGAAAAAGGTATTGTTGATTCAATGTATGTATTGTATTGGTTTGTATTGTCGTTTCAGTTCGGAGCGTTCCAAAGTCCGCGTGTCGTTCTACCAAGGGGTGCGGCCGCAGTGTCTGTCCCCGCCGCCGGCGCAGTCCGACTCGCACGTACTCTTCGCTGATTTGCTCTCTGCGGCAGTCAACGGCGACATGGCAGAGCACACTATGTATAATAGACAAATCAGGTAAGCTATATTTTGACATGACGGGTAGCAGCGATAGTGATTGTACCATTATTTTATGGCAGAGGAAACACCTCAAGCAGGCCCCAGGACTTGTGACATTGGGAGTAGGTTTAAGGGATCCTTTTAGAATGCATAGCACCTTCCCTGCCAGACATTTTCTTTATGCCCACACTAAATATTTTATGATAAACAATAATTACAACACAAAACACTATCAACTATTACATTATTCATTATTGCACAAAATCACTAACGCGACTGGCAGCGTGACGGTATATACGCTGCCTCACAAACAACTGAGCTGAAATCATCAAATACCCTCTTATTTATACCAACACTGGTACCCCCCCTCTACAATAACATAAATAATTAATGTTAATACCACCTGTAATCGAAGAACTTGTAACATTATCTAGTACCAATATCCACTCCACAGCTGAAACACGCGAACTCTCTGTAGTTTTGTTTTGCCGTGTATCGCCGGTAGCCACACACTACAAAAACCGCCGCATTTGTGATGACAACCACAGTGCAGTTTGCAGCGACTTAAATGCGACTTTCTGTATTACTACCTACTTTCGCTTGAGCACCGTCTTTCTCCGCATCGGTGTATCTGTTGAGAGGTAGTTGATAAACTTGGTCATCACAGTCTTTCGTAAGACAGGCTGTATACCGCGCCACGCTGGCTTCAATGACTCGTAGTGCTATTATCACCGCTGGAATGCTAGCTAGAAACACCTTGGTGCGCGGCAATGGCAAGATACTGAATAGCATGTCATTGATACTATAAGCCTTTGGTGAGAGATACAACTTACGTAGACACCGTTGCGCCTTCGCATCTTTATATAACGATGGGAGGACGCCGCTGCTGCATCAGCAGACGGTAACCACTTCAGAGATTCCATATTTGAGTCGTTTGGATCGAAACGCTAGTACAATGGGACCGTGACCAGAAGGGTGGCTTATATTTAGGTCATATAAGCCAGCCTTCTGGGCATGGCATATGAGATAGAGTAGAGTGAGGTGAGTGTACCTGTCTGTTGATGGTCCTGTAGAAAAAAACATAGTTGGATGTAAATCGCATTCAAATTGGTTCTTTTGTGAATATACAAATGCACAAATGGTGCACTTTGTTGATTAAAATCTACCTAATCCTACATACCTACATTGTACTTTCAGTATTGTATTGTGACCTGAATGAAACTAAAATTAGCTTAATGTTAAATTTACTACAGATATCTGATGTCCTTTCTACTATTCCATTTAGTTACTGTGTTTATAGGTGCAGATTCACTTTTGAAAATACAGTTTAAAAATATCGAGGTATTTCTCCACAGACCTAGGCCAATTGCCTTGATTGGTGACAGAAGGGCTGACTCATTTATTGTGAAAACGATCAGCCTGGCTGTAGAATTCTCTAGCAATATCCTTTATGGTTACGACTTTTTCACTTAATTTGGTTCTATTGTTGGCTCCCAACTTAACATAGCACACATATTGTTTTCATTAATTAATTCATGATTCACATATAAACACTCAAAAAAGCCCATCTTAGGTTAGGTTCAAAACTCTGAAAACTGACGATGACTTAATGACAAGCAACGCTACCCCGATAGCACAGTCAACCTTTGAACAGCGTCTTCGCCGTCATAAACGAGGTCCCTGATTTCTTACGTGATCCTGACCTGTGTATAGGCCTCAGGCCTGATTCGGCCTGCAGGCTAAGGTATAAAGTGTAGGCGCACCAAAATACTCGTATAACGGGATAATTGTTTGTACATATCTCTCTTTCATCCCATTCATAAAGAGATTAAATATTATGCTATGCTGCATTGTCATAAGATGAGAGAGGGAACAATAAATACACAGTATGATGTGTATAGATATTCATTTATTGCTATTTTTCTAGTACTGAAAGCGGATGGGACAACCCATTCCGCCCGGACGGCGATCTGAGTCGCGAAGCCGACGAGATCGTCTCCCTCATCAAGGGTGGGAAGCCCATTACACCGACGCCGCCGATCACAAACCAGGTGCCGATTTGTGATGAGCAGGAGGAGAAGGTGCATGCAAACAATGTCAATGTGAGTACATGGTTATAATTATATATTACATACATGACCTAGGTATTCTATAGATGAGCAGTGTGTAATAAGTTCTTTGCGTAATACATTTATGTTGCCAATTTTAGATATTGTTGTACCTAAACCAGGCTAGAACTCAGAGCGGTAAAACCATTTATTAAAAAACATTTCATACAATTTCAGAATGCCTCTTGTACTCTTTTCATTGCCTAGGCATTGTATCATCATTATATACCCATTCTGAGATGCAGCCGAATATGCTCCTCTTTGCTTATGATGTTTTTCCTTCACCGTTTGAAATACGTGATATTTAATTTCTTAGCCACTCTTTCTTGCCCAATGGATATGACGTCTGCCTCCGTTTCCGGAAGCATTGTATACAATACCTGAGTTGTTACAGATTCCCTGGTTTATTATATAGTTAGATTAGTTAAATACATATTGCTGGTAACACTTACATACAATTTGAAGACTGTCATCATCACTATTACAGGCTAGTCCTCCAGCTTCACCGCAGACTAAGGTGGCGAGTCCCGTGCAGCAGAAGACCGCCAACGGCACAAAGAACGGCACCGCCGTGGCCGAGGTCCGTGCTGGACCCGTGGAGGTGCAGCGCTCTCCGCCGCAAGAGCCACTGCAGCCCGAGCGAGTCACCCTCAAGAAGAAGCAGATGTGCAAGTGCTGCGTCATCCAGTAGTCATCCATCCACCATCCCATCCACCTCATCCTCGCAGCCAGTAACACATGCTTTCTGTATTCAAGCATATTCCGAATAATATGGTGTTTACTCGGTGCTATATCATTTGTTTCTACACAAGAAGTACCTAAAAGTCATGTTCAAATTCAATTATATATCTGAAAACTATCGATGTGTTCATACGTTTTAAAATTTAAAAAAAAATTTGAAAAATCGCATTACTTGTTGCCTGTCTGGCCTGTACTTTTGTGTACTTCGATAATTTTAAGAGTGTTTTTATTATTCACAGTTGCATTTTTACGTGTAACAAGTTTTTTGTTTTATATCTGTTATTTAGTTACTTTGTTTTTTAAGGATTTGTAACAGTTACAATATTTGCGATAGGGTACAAAAGTTTTTTTTTATTATTTGACTAGTCTGGTGATTTGATACAGAATGCTATATTATGGTTGTTTGAGCTATTAGATAGAAGATAGCTATTAAATACACAGCCCGAGTAGTATTTGATTTTATGGCTTTCTATAATTTTTTCAAGGGAATCTCAACAAGATTACTCCAGTTTCTTAAAAAAAAACATTTAAAATAATAAGAGATAATATATTAAAAAGATATCTATTTTTATTGAGACTAAAATCTGAATAAGTTTGAGAAAATGTGAGATGTTAGAATACGTAGACAGAGAAAGAAATAGACGATTCGGCGTGTCGTTATTAGTCAAATTTTTTTTTTACTTATATATTTTAAGCTAACTTGTTACTTATAATTTGTAAGTAGTTGAGGTTGTAATTTTGTGCTCACTTTACGTTTATTTTATATTACATATTAGCATAAAATCTATTAATTTAGTGATAATTTATTATCAATCTTGTTGGAAAAAACGGCACTCGACATTATGTTCATTTATGTGTTCTCATGACACTGAATATCAAATCGTCTCGTTTTTATTCTTTGCAGAGTAAACATATGGGATTTTTTTTTAACAGAATGTAATAGATGGTATCTATTTTGTCTACTACTTTCTCTGCGTACGTTAGAGTATCATAATTTTGAGTATAAAAAAACAATAATTTATTTTAAAACTGTTACTGAGTTGAATAATGTTTAAACACATAATTTTAAATGTATATTTTTATATGTTTATTTATAAAAAAGGAAGTATTATAATCTTTAAAATATAATAATTTACCTAGAGCTTAGAAATATATCAGCGACAGTAATAGAATTTTCACTTATGCATACTTGTGTTCAGTGCCGGATTAAGCTATCGCGGGGCCTGTAGCAAATTTAAACTGGGGGCCCATGTTAGGTTAAAAAAACAAATTCTAAGTTGTTTTCCCCCCTCAAAAGTGACCTTCATATTTAAAAATTTGAAAGTTCAAGATTTTCCTGAAATCTACAAATAGGAACCTATTATTCTGTTTTATTTTTATCAAAATTTTAGGTTTATTACTTCGGACATTTAAGCTAAATCAAGCTAGAACAGTATGAGTATATATCCTTGAATAACTCAAAAGCTATTAATTTTAATATTATCCTCATAAAAAGCTCTTTCATTTGATGAATTGCACTGTGCAGTTTGTAACAAAAAATTTGTCCATATTGCCCACCAAAATTGACCTTTAAATTTTCGGGCGCGGGGCCCTCCATCTTCACGCGGGGTCAGTAGCAAATGCTACCTACCGCCCTATGGCTAATCCGGCGCTGCTTGTATTGTGGTATCGTATTTCAAATTTTCTGGATAATGTCAGCTGGGAAGGTTGTACAGCCACAAAAGAGCAGTAATGATCTCGTATATTTGATTTTATCTAATCATTAAATAAATATAGGAACCTGTGGTGTTGGATTTAAGACTGCTTATTCAATATAATATGTAGCAACTTTTTAAATATTCGAAAATAGCCCATTTTTGAAATAAAATCAAGCTATTCTTTAGGAAGTGTCCTATAATTTGCATGCCCATTTTAGTGCAAGCTTTCGTCCAATAATATGGTTATGTACATAATATTGCTAAGATTGGATTATACTCACTATTTATTTATTATATATATTATGTATAATATGACCGATTAGCGTGCTTGTAAACTTAACAAGTGGTTATTGACAAAATTTATTATCTACTATAGTATCAAACCAAATCCTTATAATACTTTATTATAGTTTATCCTGGACATAAAGAAAACGTTTTGTGTGGCAGCTACCTTTCTTATTGTTTTTAATAAATAGATTTTCCCAACTTTAACTTTCAGTAAGAAAATGTAACAATAGTGCTATAATAGAAGATATTATATAGATAGGAAAGTACTTGGAATGGTGTTGTGGAGAAATTCGGGTAACAATATCGATTTCAGAAAGAATAAATTGTAAAAATTGTAACGAGATTAGGTTGATCCATTGAATCGATGTTTCCTTTGGTAGATAGGTATATAGAAAAGTTAAGACAGTTTATTATTCAGGTTATTTGTTATTGATAGTTAATTTAAACGTAAATTATTTTCATTCGAACTTTAGATTACATTTTTAGATGTAAGCAACAGTGAAATGAAGGCAGTCCGTCGGTAATTAAATATTTGGAACGAATATTGTGTCTGTAATAGGTGTTTAATATAATCTTTTTAAAAATTCTATGCGAGTACATACGAGCAATCTTTTGTGTCATTAGACTTATCGCTTTGTAGGTCTTTGTTTTTATTAACTGCATTTTGATGACATACGAAAAGCATTATGTGTATACCTTTGTAGTTCGTGAATACTAGAAAAGTGAAGAGCTCGAATATTTTAATGTTATTCATTTGAATTAGGAGTGCATATAAAAGGTGTTTTAATATAATTATGTACCTATAATATTGTGGTGGCAACTATACATGTTTAATGTAAAGAAAATCCATAGACACACAGACAGTCGACTAAGATAGATAAATGCACTTAGAGTATAAGCTGTTAGAGTCATATATTAGCCTCCTGACCTGTCTGTAAAGTCCAAAGCTATTTATCTAGCAATTTAACATACCTGCTGCCATTTTGTGACTCCATAATTTCTCACATGATTCTCCACTTGGAGAAATATAATTTCATATCTCATTTTATCTTAAGACTATTATGTTATTTGTCATCTTTTGATAATTTTCATCATTAATTTTATATAATTTTATTTTAAGTGCATCATATGTGGGCACAAAATGCTTGGTCATAATAATTTCTACATTTTTATAATATATTATGTGGTGCCATTTTAAAGTAAATATTTTGATTTTCTTTCAAAACCGGTGCTGTTTCTTGCTGTGATTATATTTAGTTGCAAGGAATGACGGGCCCAATCATTTTTTTTAATATTTAATTCGCAGCAAGGTATTCATATTAGTACATCCATATAATTATGTGTTTATATAAGTGTATTAAGCTCCCATAGTTTTATATAAACCTTTTGATATAAGATGATATAATATATGAGGTATATTGTATGTATTCGTGGCAGCTTTGACGGGAGCTATGTCTGGAATAATTTGGTAACACGCATAGTTAAATGATTGTAGAAAAGTTAAAATTGTATTAGGAGTTACTTGTCTCTCTCTTATAAAAAGAATGTCATAGTTCTTGTATTTCTAAATAATAATACATACTTTATTTTGACTGACGAAAAGGATTTTCATATACTGACAGTATAGTAGAAACAAAATTGAAGTATGTATTTCTAAATAAATACTTCATTTTACTGACAGTATATTGGAAACAATGTTTTAGCGTGAATTTCTCTCTGTGCCCACATGTCCAGTCGGGTCTCTTGCGCAAACTGATTATTATAATTATTTATAAAAGTTAATAGTTTTTGGAAAAATTAAGGCACACACCAAAAAGTGTGTAACTTAAAAAAAACTTATAATTAATTTAACATTTGTACTTGCAACAAGTGTAACCGAGGCCACAGTCCGAACTTTGGTCGCGACTGGCGACATTTTTTAATGCTTCCCTTAGTAACAACAATATTGTGCGTACTGAGATTTAACGTATTCTGTCGGCAGGCGTTATATATGTTCCTTGATAATGTCTTTTATTTGCTAATAAAATACTGTCATTAAGGATAAATATATTAAGAGAATATTCGACGGCTTTCTTCATTTAAATATTTGACTCCACGACATTTTATATGTATCGTGTGTTAACTATTATATATTTGTTTCCAATATTTTACAGTGTTTTAGATGAATGATAGCATATTGAATCTAAAATGACATTATATTTGTATAAAATATTTACTTTCTATTATTATTATTATTATTGTCAATCAATAAATAATTATGTACAAAACTATTACATTGTAATTATTTATATTAAATCTTTAATTAAATATGAATTGCTATTTTACTGCTCCCCAGAATCTCCATTAGAATGATAATAATCTATACTTATAATAAATCTGTAAAGAGGTCAATTCTGTACATGAAATATATTTCCCAAATAGGAGTTGATTAGTGATCGATACTGATGCCAATTATGCAATCAGTAAAATTTTTGTTTGGGTCTGTCTGTCTGTATGTTCGTTATAGAGACAAAAACTACTCGACGGATTTAAACGAAATTTGGTACAATTGTTCTTCACACTCCTGGGCAGGTTATAGTATACTTTTCATCACGCTGCGATCAATAGGAGCAGAGCAGTAAAGGGAAATGTTGGGAAAACAGGAGAAGTTACTCTATTTTTTAAGCTTCCGTCGCGTTTGCAGTCTTACATCGACTTTCACGCCGACGAAGTCGCGGGCGTCCGCTAGTCTATAATATAATCACCCTATCGGTCATGAACTAGGGTTTTGTTTCTAGTCAAAATCAGGAATCCAGTCCAAGAAAAAACAGGTCAGCAAGATTTTGAGGTAAAGTAACTTAATAAAAAAAATTACCATTATAACCTATGTATTTTGTAATTAAAAACTGCCAAATTAATACCTACCTAATAAGACTATTATTACATTAATCATGGATTAAATCTCGAGATGGAGGATGGACGTGCTACGTTTCGTGCAATTACTTTTAATAACATTGTCGACTCTTTAAATTGAAATCGCTATTAAATCTAATAATATACTTATCAGAGATTTTTGCTGGCAGAGGGGACATTTGGTTCTAATGAAAATTCAAACAGGTATTTTATATTTTATTAATTTAATTCAATTAAAAATTCATTCTGTATATACTGAAATCAAATCTAATAATATACTTATCAGAGAGTTTTGCTGGTAGAGGGGACATTTGGTTCTAATGAAAATTCAATAAGGTATTTTATATTTTATTAATTTAATTCAATTAGAAATTCATTCTGTATATACTTAAATAGTAGTCATGCAAACATTTGACAACATCAAGTAAAACTATTAATTATAATACAATTTATTAAAATATATTTTAGAAATTACAATGAGGAATGCTGCATGAGAATATGAGAGACAAGGAATGGCACAGTTTTATTAAATCGAGCGATAGATGGCGGGTACTACAGGTATTTAATTAAAGCTCCATTTATATAATAATCAGTCAATTTAATTTTATACATAAATTTTCTTCTACATAAAAAAGTTTGGACCATAAGAGACAGGAATGGTAACAACCATCAATAATATATTAAGGGTAACATAGTTTACTCAGAATATGCATGAAATCAATACAATTAATTTATTGTAATGTTTTGAGATGAAAAGTCCACCACAGAGGTCTTACACCCCTGTGCCACGGAGAGCAATTAAAGATGGTCTCCGTAATAACTCACTATGCATAACATAGGTAATGATCGTTACTATGGATTATGGTCTAGCAAGTTTGTTGATGACACTCCCATGATATGTGGGCGACGGGGGAAAGACTGCGCGGGTTTGAAATCGTGCGTGCGGGGAAGTGAGGTGCATCAGTCGTGGATTTTTCATTCATCGCTACACGCCCCCGGCCTGCACCCGCATCGGGAGTGTTACGAACGAAGTTGCCAAGTATATAGTAAGTCAGTGCTTTCTGCAATACTCTAATCCATCATCTTTGTTATTAGTGTTTTTCAGATAGCATGGGTACGGTGACAGTCGCATGTATGACGTTCTTATTACGTAGGTACTAATAACGTGAATCGCGGCAAACTTTCAAGAGTGAAACGAACTGTCACCCGCACCATCCCACATGAAACGAACTGTAGTGATACCGCAGATTTTGTTGTTTTGTTTTTTAGAAGTATTACGTGTAATTTTCAGTACAGTTCACTTCCAAAACATATATGTACCTACCAGTGGCGAAGGATGGAATTTTGCTGAAGGTAAGCCGTCCGAAAAGGAAACTCATATAGCGTGGTATGAGTTTCCTTTTCAAGTATCTCATCTATGACATCTATCATATCATTTATCTAGATACAGTACAACAATGAACATGCATGGATTTTAAAGGAAACCCTACAGGAATCGGTTTCTACACGGCATCGTACCGGAACGCTAAATGGCTTGATGGTAATGATCGTTACTAAATATTATCTTCGCTGCTGGTACCTACTCCCATCTGGTGCTGCCCCTAGCTGATGTTTTTTTTTTCAGGAAAAAGGCTAATAGTTAAAGCACCGCGTATGTCGCATACGTAATTTAGGACGTCCACTTAAAGAATGGCCCTTCCAGTCTCTCAACTTTCGCGATATATTAAAATTACATTGATGAAACATGATTTCATTATAGATTAACACTTAATATTCACATGGATCTCTTATATTCAAATTCATTACATCAAATTAAAAATCATTATCATAAGTAACAGTTAATAGGCGTGAACAATGTATTACGTGGCAGATTCCTTAACTCTTTCAAGCTTTTTTATATGCGTAGTAGAAGACAATTTTAATGTATACTCTGACCTTTGTTTATTCATGTTTCATGTTATCGCAAAAACCATATAAAACAAAATTAGGACTTAAGGCTTTTGAGGAATGATATGGTTACCTAAGCTAACCAACGCGACTTTATAACAAACTCGTACATTTTTTTATTTCGAAACCACCGAATTCGAAATTGTAATATAAAAATAATAATAAAAATGCTATAAACTTACTTTCATATAAATTATAGCATTCATAATTTAAGCCATCGTCGCGCTGGTTACCAACGCTAACCATCTTAATGTCGGTATATTATTACATTAAAGAGAATTATGTAATAATTTTGACAATTATTAATAAATAGTATTCTAATGAAACGAATAAAACACTAACATTATAAAATAAAACAAACGTACATTTAATATATTTTTTATCGCAGCGCAGAAAAAAATCACTCAAATAAATTTTTTAAATTCACGAGTAATTGATAAAAAAATATGAAACTACCGCCAATAATGCTTTTAACATGACAAATCTCAATTTCGTATATGTCAACTATAGTATGCGCATTATCATCTGAGTCGTCCGGTCATAAAAGTCAAAAAAGATAGGAATGTGCAGCGCGCCTACCTGCGCACCCTAATTATCGATAAACGGCTACCTGCGCACGTGCTAATGATGAGTCAATAATGATTTGGACGATTCTGATTGGTCGGTTTCTAATGTAATTGCATTGCGTATTTTTTTTTGCTATAAATGTGTTTACTGCAATTAAATAAATACATTCATGTGTTACTCGTTGCGCACTATGGATACTAATATATAATAAATTTGGCAGAAGACGAAGATTCTGATGATGAAGACTCAGATGAAGATTAATTTTATTTAGTTAATAATTATATAATATGAAATATGTATTATATTAAATCAAATATTGTTAATTTTTTTAATTTTGTGAACAAGATACGATAATAAACTTTACTTATCGATAATATGTCTTTCATTGTTACACCCTTCACTAGACGGCTCCATAAGACCCATAAGTGCAAGCGAGATAGATATAGAGAAATGATTTATGGCCCTAAGACTCAGTTGTTAATGCTATTAGTATAGCATACGTCAAAGATAGTGAATTAGGCAGCAGATGAGATATGTCATCAACCTACAGTATGATATCCAATAATAGGCACCGGGTGCCATATGTCACATAGAATGTCAATTTCGTATATGTCAAAAAACATATGTCAAAGTTAATGGATTAGACCGCTGGTCTAAGAAAAACAGGGAGGAACGGCCACTGCGTTCGTAGCAAAAGCACTAATTGCTTTAGGAAAGTTAGAAAATAGTTTTCATTATATTAAAGATTATTATTATAGTATGATGTATACCAGCGTAGCCAGATGTCCCGATTTTGGTGGGACGTCCCGCTTTTTAAATCAAAATTAAATGTCCCACGCCTAACTACTAACTTATAAGACTCAATTATTTAAGGGTAAATATGATTTAAAATATCATAGTGTTATTTTTATTAAAATACAATTTTTATAGGTATTTTTAATACCTATTGTCACGAATGCGTAATTCGAATTCAAATAAAAAGATAAATATTTAAAACTTTTGATTATATACGTTTTTTACGATGTGCCGATGAAAGAATTCCGCTTTTTTCACTCAAAAAATTCCCAAATCCCGACTTGGCAAAAAAAATCAGGCAACACTGACGTATACGTCTTTATTTATAATATTATTAATTAAATAATAAACTAATTATAGTGACTGTGATGCTAGTATATAGTAGCATTGAATCGTTGATAATGGAAACAAAAATAAAGTAATTTCGACGTTTTAGGGAGTTTGTCAGTAAATGAAGTTTACTTTGTGTTGTAGGATTTTGTAAAGCTATTTTGATAAAATTAATATACAATATAAGTGTTTCTTTTTTCAAGTAAAATAATGTATTAAAAAAGTAAAAAAGAAATAATAGTATATTATTTAAATTATAGCGAGTGTTGTGCGATATTCGGGCAACCAACGCTCGTTCCATTTTCAAATTTGAATTAAGAATACGTAATTTTACAAAACCAATTACATTTATTTTTTAAAGTTAGCTTGTTTAATAATGATTTCAACCAATAAGTTTATATATGTACATATTATAATAAAGAAGATGCCACCTATGACATTTTATAATGACAGTACCTAAGCCGCCACTTGGCAGGATATGCGAATTTACGACTTTACCAATTATTACGTAATATACTGTTCACACATTGACCTTAGCCTATAGGTACATGGACACATAAAACAGTACAACTTATAACAATGATATGTACTTATGAAATTCATTTCCTCTACGATCTAGAGATTTCCACAGCTTTGTTTAGTATTAATGACACATCCATCGGTGGGAAACTCTGCAGTAACTTAACGTTTGACGCGAAATCGCCGCTTAACAAGTTTTTTCTTACTAATCTGTAAAAAAGCGAAGCACAAATGTCAAAAACTAAGCCTTCGTACGATATGTTCAATGGAGGTAGACCAATTCAAGCTAGCCTGTAGCCATGTGAGACGTGGATTCACTTTCTACAACCGCTAACGCTTCAAAAACTAAAAAAATGTATGGGAATGACAGATCCGATCGAAACTAGATCACGTGACCTGTCGTTAACACAAATGTCATACTTTATTTAATTTTCAAAGCGTTTGCGATTGCAGAAAGAGAATCGACGTGTTACTTAGCAAGTTATAGCTTGGCAACTTCGCTCGTAGCACTCCCGATGGTCCGCGCGTGCCGGTGGGCGTGTAGCGATTAATGAAAAACCCACGACTGATGCACCTCACTTCCCCGCACGCACGATTTGACACCCGCGCAGTCTTTCCCCCTGTCGCCCGCATATCATGGGAGTTTCGTCGACGAACTTGCCAGACTATATTTACATTACAGTTTTTATTTATTTTACAGTTGCACGTTAGTTATCCCAAGTTAATTACAGATCAATACCAACATTTTCTTCAACGACAACAATCTTTAAAATCTTAATCACGTCATTATTGAAAATACTGATTCAAAATAGAAAAAAACATCCGAAAAAAATATAACATGGTCACCGGATTTTTCAAAACTATTCAAATTAGTTTTTTAGATATATAGGTGGAGTATGTACCATTTGCATTTTATCCATTAATTACGGAACACCCTGTATATTCGTACAAGAAACATGACAGATTTCATATAAATTGTCCCCATTAGCCCCATTTGATTAAAAAAAAATTAAAACAAATTATAAAATGAAGTGAACTTACAAAATCATGGCACAACAAATGTATATAAGAAAGTTGAACCGCTGCGAATCAGCAAAGAGAGAGTCCCAGATTCTCTCCACATCTGGCAACGAAAATTCTTGTGATAACAGCAAGGTCAACCACCTGGAAGTTTAAATATGAACGATTATTACAAACAAAAAGTAAGGGTAGGGTTAGGGTAAGGTTAAGGTAAGAGTAGGGTAGGGGTAGGGGTAGGGTAAGGTAGGGGTAGGAAAGAAATGCACATAAGTCAAAGCGAAGCTTGACCGGGTCCGCTGGTAGTAAAAGCATATTGTTTAGTAAGTTATCCTTGGAAGATATATAATGTAATGTATATAAGAAAAATAACCCGTCATGCATATTTTTGTTATATCTTGAACTGTTTTGGCAGCATTTTCAATGAAAGTACCCAGGGCGGCTTGACATTTTCTGCCACTTCCAAAAGTATCGTCATATTCAACCGATTTACACAAACCCTTTCCAAATTATATACATATATAGTTAAGTTCTCCTAATGAATCTCCCTGTCTATTGATAAAACGGGATGGATGATCCGTTCAGTAAACCGACACAGAGAGACAGACAGCCGCGGAGGACTTTGTTTTATAACATGTAATATACATTTCATATAATATATTCAATTATATTAATACAATTTAGTACATTTGTGACGCAATTTATACTATTGAAATAAAGAAATAAGCAAAAGATTTGAACGATGGCTTTTTCCGATATGAAAAAATTGCGTGCGGGAAAATGACGTGCATCAGTCGTGAGTTTTTCATTCATCGCTACACGATTATTTTTTTATATACATTTTTTTTAAAGCGTATTTGCTAGGTCTTTTAAATATAACAAATATTCCCATTCCCCACCAACTTTTCGGGAAAGACTGTATGTATGTAATGAGTGGCTACGACAATAGACCAACAGGGGTGGGGATCGAACCACCACTACTCAGTGATGAGTCGGACTGCTTTATTGTTGAGTTATTGAGGCTTTAATAATTAGTATGGATGGATGGATGAATGAGTACTTGCCTAAAGCTATAATACTGTGGTCTGAGCTCTTGCTTCTCCAGACGTTCTGATACTTCGGGATCGTGTTTCTTCACACACTCGCACAACTTCATCATCATATAATTGATGCCGCTCTCTGTTTCGTCCAGCGTGCGTATGAAGAAATCGCGAATTTCCGCCATTAGGTTCGTGAAGCAAAAGAAACAATCCGCTTCCGCGTGCTCTGTAAACAATATCATCATCATTATCAACCCATATTCGCCTCACTGCTGAGCTCGTGTCTTCTTTCAGCATGAGAGGGGTTAGGCCAACAGTCCACCACGCCGGCCCAATGCGAATTGGCAGACTTAACACGCGCAAAGAATTAAGAAAATTCTCTAGTATGCAGATTTCTTCACGATGTTTTTCCTTCACCGCTTGAGACACGTGATATTTAATTTCTTAAAATGTACATAACTGAAATGTGCATGCCCTGGACCCGATTCGAACAATATAATGTTTAATTATTATCAAATACATACTAAACGCCTCGCGACATAGTCTATTCTTTTATTATTTTTTACAATTTACATGATAGCTCTTGACTACAATCTCACCTGATGGTAAGTGATGATGCAATATAAGATTGAGCGGGCTAATTTGTTAGGAGGAGGATGAAATCCACACCCATTTCGGTTTCTACACGACATCGTTGCGGTTCGTCAGTACCGGGTGGTCAGGTACCGTGATCCGATGTTTTTACGAGTAACTCAAATCAATGGATAAAATTTTCTCTATTAAATAACATCTTTTTGAAAAACTATGATTGTAAAATGTGTAAAATAAGCCTACGTAGAATTAAAAACAAGCCAGCTCCGACTTTACTCTTTCAGATCGACTGTCTAAATAGGTGTATAATATGTACCTCTCGCAGCATACACTATGAACGTCTCAATACCACGCCTGAAAAGTAAAAGGTGCGCAACCGAGGAGGCCGCTGCGTGCGCGCCCGCCAACAGCGGTGAAAGGTGCGCAGAATAGTCATTCGTTTATCGAATTTTACTACTCATATTTATTCACACCAGGGGCTATATATGAAAAATCGATTCTTAAAACTCCAAAAATCAAAGTAGCCAATACGCTTAAAACATCTTGTTACTTACTGCGGTATTCTACATCGGTATTGGACGCAAATGTGTGGTAGATGGGGCCGATGATCTCATTCATGCCCTGAACGTAACCTTGACCAGGGTTCAGTTTGGCGTAGAGGAACAACATTCGCTCCACGACTTCCCAATGTGCTTCACTACCTTCATTCAACGGTGTGTAGTCCCCGCTTGTGACACTGCTGGATCGACGGATTTCATTGCTCAGCTAAAATCAATTTGAATGTGATTTTACAATCTGTGCCTATAAAGCACACATTTACTTAACCTTTAACCAGGGACGACAGGGAAGCACAGACACAGCGTGGTTTGCACATTTCTAGAATTGGCCACTTGGTATAAATTTTTCATGTCCCTGGTTAAATATTGACGTCTATTATTATAGCCATCGCCTTTAATCCAGTAATGCGATGCGAGGCGATGCCTCTTTAATGTGGTATACAACACTGCTTAATTAAAGACAGTGTATTTAAAAATCAAATGATTTCCATTCTTTTATGCTCACCTTAGATACACCAAGTCCTCTTCTTTCAAGTGTTGAATAACTTAACATAGATTGCTCAACTCGCTTATGTAGTCTTTTCACACCATTACTGTTCACAATCTGGAAAAAACGACTTGTTATCAACTTCTGACTTTTCCATTCTGACGATTCCAACAATTATCCTCATATTTAAACCAATCATAACTCACAGAATGTTGTTATTTTTCAAGAACTAGAAGCAAATATGAGCAACTTACTTCGAAACAAGGAAACTCAGTGGCTGATTGAAAGAAGTTGATATCAGGGCACAGTCTTCTAACATCCTTATCTATTTGTAAAAGAACTTCATTGTCCTTAAAGTATATGCTCCATGAACTGTCTGGATTAATATTTAAAGGATGATCACTCGGCCCGCCGGGGGATACTATGATCTCATCTGAAATAAAATAAAATATGTATTTGATAGCCTCTGCGGCGCAGTGGCATGGCTGGTGGGGATTGAGGTTTCCTTAATTGGTCCATGTCTGGCTGGTGGGAGGCTACGGCCGTGGCTAGTTACCATCCTACCGACAAAGACGTACGACTAAGCGATTTAGCGTTCCGGTATGATGTCGTGTAGAAACAAAAAGGGGTGTGAATTTTCATCCTGTTTTCTTTTATCTTCGATTGCATCATCATTTACCATCAGGTGAGATTGTAGTCAAGGGCTAACTTGTAAAGAATAAAAAGAAGCCCAAATATTATTTGGCCAGTTCCTAATTATTACAAGCATTCAGAGTATAAGGGTTAAAGATGTGTGGATGCCAAATCCATCGTGTGGCAGAGACAATTGTGACTGGTAAGGATATCATTGACAGTTAACATACACTCGCCTTCTCTGCTCATGTTGTTCTCTCTGCCTAGCCAAATTTGGTAAGATCTTACTAGAGCAGCTTTTGTTCCAATACGAAACTTACAGTTCTAGTGATGCCAAGATCTTTAAGAAAATTATAGAGGGATTTAGCTGGTAATCCTCTCGCACCTACTTTTACAGCGGACAAACAAACTACATATGTAGTTACTTTTCATTTAATTTTATACTGTGGAATGGCACAGTTTAAAATTAAGTAATTTTATTAACACTTTACCGGTGCTACATTTTGTTTGAAAAATAATCTTTAGCTACTGCAAATCTTCATGTAAAATTTGAAGTACTGTATCATAATGACGTGAGTAGAGGCACCTATAGAGAAGCACCTTGCATTTGTATGCATGGTGGTTGCATATGCCATGCATGCAACAGCAAGGCCAACAAGCGCCTGGCTGTTTCTGTTGCCTCACTACAAATATAGCAAGATTTTTCAGTGGTTTTTTCCCCATCATACTAAGTTACTCTGATCCGGGAGTCATTTGCAAGACACTAAGATTTTACAATAAATTTATTGTAAGTGGGTTGAAATTTGGATTTTTACATTTTTACCTTTGGACATCATATACAGTACAATCTTTTAGTAGTATAAATTGTGAGGTTATCCTAAAGGAATTTATTAAATTTATCTAATTTTTGTTTGAGTTTGTGTTTAATGAATAGTGTGGAAAGTAAAATAGGCAGGTAACATCTGCAAAGAGGGTTAAAATGTTCGGATACATGTAGATTTATGGATTATTTATCCTTATGTAATCTTTCTATAGATTTATTATAATATTGACAAATACATATAAGGAAAAGTAATGGTCCTAAAATTGTGCCCTGCGGAACACAGTAAGGTAACTAAATTGAGAATTGTTTTTATTTTAAGAAAATCATTGGATTTTGGCCTAAACCCGTGCTGTTCAAAATTTTTTTTTGTTTACTGTTTTGACACATTTTAAATGAAGGCAGGAAAGGTAACATAAATTTTCACACAGATGAAGTTGCAAGTATTACCTATAAATTGTATATATATATATATATATTTACCTATAAATTGTTGATAAAGTTGACGTTTCTTTAGCAATGTGCTCTGCCACGCATCTTTTTCTTCAGGCAAGTAATGAAGCAATATTTTCCAGACAAGTGAACGCAACCCTTTTTCTTCTGGCACCCCTAAAACAAAAATCATTTGAAATGTAATATAAGAACAGGTATTAATAATGAATTTTACAATACCTATTATCTACTGTCTTCTTCTTTTATATAAGGTTTATTTATTTATTTATTAAGTTTGCTAGCGACTATTACATAGTTTTACACATACAATAAAATAAACTTATTAACTAACATGCTTAGCATACGCAAAGTCGTATTAAAGCAAACATTGCTTGCAAAACCACTTTCATCTAATGTTACAAAACAAAATCCTTATATTTTACAACTTAACTAAAAATCGAAAGTACCCTAATTAAAAGCAAAAAAAAAATGAGCATGCAAAATTTCATCTTAATCAAAGAGCAGGAAATGGGTCAAATTAAGATTCCAAGACTTTCTTACATACATAGTTAGTTACAAGTGAAGCTAATATAAGAGTGTTAAAAAGGAGTCAAATATCACCTTAGGCCTGCCGGCCATCGTTGGAACAGTGCAGGACGCTTGGCCTTGTAGTGGGCAGTTAACAAGATGGATGGGTGTTTTTGACCGATTTTGAAGTTTAGAGGTTGATTTATAGGGTTAGGGTAGGGGTAGGGGTAGGGTATGGGTAAGGGAAGCTTGGCCAGGGCCACTAGTATATAGTGTATAAAATTTATTTTGTAACTAAAAAAAAATTTAGGTATATTTTTTTTATTATTTTTCCTTAAGTGCTCATGAGCAGGTCAATCTTTTGGCGCCCGCTTATCGTTGAATTTTGGGACACGTTGTATAGGTAAAAGTCAATGTGGTTTGAAAAAGGAATAAATTACCATTCAATATTCAGTTTCTGTTTTGTGGTTCATTTATAGGGTGTATAGACCGCAAATAAACAGTTTCTACTGTATTATAAAAGTTAAAGTTGTTACAAACAAGTACAATGATACAAATCAAGTTAAGTTGCATGTCAATTTCACATTTTCTAAAGTTGACAAATTTATTTGAAATCAAATAAAATATTATTATGATGAAGTGTCTTTTGATTGCTGCCCATTTTTCTAGTGAAAAATATTTATCCATCTTTCTAGTGTAAAATAAGCTAATAATGACGTCTTACCATTAAATGCCAATTTCTGCAGTTGATCAATGTTAATCACATCTTTTTTCAAAAAGTCTTCAAAAGCTTTAATTCTGCAAAGACATTTGAAGTAACATACATTAATTAATGTTGTTTTAGTGTATGTGTAAAACTATTTATAAAAGGGATATGAAGCAGACAAAAAAGTTTTTGTAGCGCAATATTCGATATTCGGCTCACTGCTGAGCTTGAGTCTCCTCTCAGAATGAGAGGGGTTAGGCTAATAGTCCACCACGCTAGCCCAATGCAGATTGGCAGTCTTTACACACTCAGAAAATTAAGGATATGCATAATTCTCAGGTATGCAGGTTTCTCACTATGTTTTTCCTTCACCGTTTAAGACACGTGATATTTAATTTCTTAAAATGTAATTAAAATGCACACTAGTGAAATGTGACCCCACTACTGAAAACCCACACCCTTCGGAATCAAAGGCAGAGATCATATCCACTGGGCTACCACATAAACAAAATTGAGAGTCTATGTAACAAAATGTCATCCGCTGCTTACTGGTGGATATCATAAAGTAGGTAATTGAATTTTGTCAATTGATTTGATGTTTATTTTAATATATTCATAATAAAGACCAAAATAGTAAATTGGTCAGCTGTCAATGTGGCAAGAAATTATTGTACTGTGTATCAGTATTAAATAGATGCATGTGTAAATATTAGCTCTTCATTTGTGGTAATAGTATGTTTGCCCTTAAATTACCGTTGGGCAAGAAAATAAATACCAATAGACTACAAGTTTTTGGAAAAAATTAACCTGTGAAATGAACCAATGTGAATAATGATTAGAAGGCTGTTACTATATCAGAAAATAACTCTCAGCTCAGGTACAGGTCAATAACATACAGATGAGTATGTGAGTGAATGGAATATATCAGGTACAAATGAGGTATGACAACTAAATAAATGTCGAAATAACTAATGCCATACAAAAGTGGTGGTGAAGGAATAAGAAGTCAGTGCAAATTCTAAATTTGCCGATAATTGCAGAAGCAATATAGGTTATTTATTACTGAACAGCATTTGTGTAATTCCTTTTGTACACAAATTTATAAATTTAGTACACAAATACTTTACCTGTAAATGCCATACATATTTCCAGCGCAGGGGCAAAAGCCAAGGGTAGCAACTGTATCTCTACACCCATATGATATAAAGTCATTGCAAAATATACAACATCATGTTCAAAATATTATTTAACACGGACAATAATATTTAATAACTGTGCCAACCAAAAAATATAGTTAATATTTGTTTAAATAAATAATTATCCAAATGTAACACTCAGAAATGATGCCATAATGCTCAGAGTTATTCTCTGATATAGTAAAAGCCTTTTATGCATTAGTTATTCATGTTGGTTCATTTCACAGGTTAATTTGGTCCATGGGCTTGTAGTCTATAACTGTGGGGAAACTAATTTTATATACATATGGTGTCATTGTATGTTCTCATTATATTTTGTATCTTATTTATGATTTGTTCATTTGATACTCACATAATTTTTACTGATAGTATGTGATTGAAATGTGTTTTTTATTCCATCCAAGTATTGTTTTAACATAGTTTCACTACGCACACTGGTCTCATCTTCATCATCATTATCAGCCGATGAACGTCTACTGCTGGACATAGGCCTCTTGCATGGACTTCCAAACAAAACGGTCTCGAGCTGCCAGCATCTACTGGTCTAGTTATATAGTACGTATGCAAAAACATGCGCATGTTAATGTCTCACATTGTTTGGAACTATACTGAAGCGACTACGCAGACTTTGGCGCACTAATAGTTGACGCACTTGACGAATACATGTATCTATCTCAACTTACGAGACCAATCCTTTTTTTTTTTTTTTTAACGTGGGGAAATCCTCATGGATACCTTTTCGCCACGGGGAGGCAAGAAGGTTATGTCGGACTTCAACCGACTAAAACCCCACGGTGTTCCGACTCGCCGCCTGATGACTGAGCCACGGGAACATTTCATAAACTACCGCAACCCAGCCAGCGGCACTCGTAATCAAGCTCTCCTCCTGTTGTGCTATTGAAATCGCTTCGGGAACATTGAAAACGTCAACAACTCGAGGATTTATGACCAGTGGGCAACAGATTCCCCGTATCTGTCACCCGGAGTTCCTCGTTAAGGAGGTAAATGGCGGTCGTGAGCGAGCCGCCTGCGTCCTGCTCTTCTACGGCGGATAGGATGACACTCCAAGTCAACCTCTCTTAACCTTTCTGCCGCTTCCTTCTGTGACATTACAATCTCACAGAAGGAGGCCACAGCTTCCCAGGATTTGTCGTTATGCATCATGGCTTTTATGACGCCTGACAGAGATAGGTCTTGACCGATTGCAGCCACGAGTGCCTCGCGTGGCTCTATCCAACTGGGACATTCAGCCAGAGTGTGCTGTGCGGTATCAGAGGCACAGCCACACTCATGGCATTCCTCGGTAGGCTCTCTACCGGCCACCCTCCACAGGTATCTACCGAAGCAGCCGTGCCCCGAAAGAACCTGTGTAAGGTGGAAGGTGATTATTCCGTGCCTCCTTTGTACCCACTGTTGGAGTACAGGTCGAATCGCCTCAATAGTCCACCGACCTGCACTTGGCGATACTAGCCTTCCTTGCCACTGCCGAATAATTTCGGCATGCGCTGTACGCCTCCAATTGGTAACTGTTTGCGGGGAAACGTGTTCACCCCGTGATCGGGCATCCACCCTAAGCAGGTGTATCGACGCCAACACATCCGCATCCAGATCCCACGGAGGCGTCCCAGCTAAAGCGCAGGCAGCCTCGTAGGAGATGGTACGATATGCCCTGATTACTCTGGCCGCCATAACCCGCTGCGGCCTCTGCAACAGCATTCGGTTTTGAGCGGTTAGAGAGTATACCCATATTGGCGCCCCATACAATGCCATCGATCGCACTACTCCAGTGTAAAGGCGACGGCAGGCAACGTTGGGTCCACCCACATTTGGGAGAAGCCGGCTTAGAGCCCCGGTGGTACTAATTAACTTTGGGGCCAAGCGTCGGAAATGTTCCTCAAATTTCCATCGACTATCGAGAACGAGTCCAAGATACTTCATCGTCGACTCAACAGCGATAGATACACCTCCAACGACGAGGTCAGACTCCACTGGAGGTGCCATCCTTGACCCGTGAAAACATAGGGCCTCGGATTTGTTAAGGGCTACCTCCAACCCCAGTCGTCTGATCCTGGCGACTATCTGGGCCACACCAGCCGTCGCCAGTACGCGTGCTTCTCTAAAGTTGCTGCCCCGGGCAGTAACCAGCGTGTCATCTGCATAACACGTAACGTCGACACCCTGCATATTAAAGTCCCGTAGCACCGAGTCATACCCGATATTCCACAGAAGTGGACCAAGGACCGAACCCTGTGGAACACCGCATGACATCTCCCTTCGCACCCATCCACCGTTAGCTGGGTAGACCACTGCTCTTTCAGAGAGGTAATTCTCCACGATTCGCTGTAGATACCTCGGTATTGCGTGGTACCTTAAAGCTTCCCTGATGCAGCTCCATGGGAGGCTGTTAAAAGCGTTAGCGATATCAAGAGATACAGCCAAAACGACTTCACCATGGGATAGTGCGTCTTCTGTCAAAGCTCTCACCCGAGCAATAGCATCTATAGTGGATCTACCTCGACGGAATCCAAACTGGTGCTCACTGAGGTCAGGCCCCACCTCCTCTAAGTGCTTAACAAGGCGAGACCAATCCTATGTTATATGAAGAATTTAATGAAAAATTAGGACATTCTAATAACTGTCACTTTGAATTGTTTTGGTCTGTTATCCTAGACGCCGATTTTATAATTTCCATAAAAAAGCATTATTAATAGAGTTACCAAGCAAATAATATTAATAAATCCGAAAACTCCAAGGATATCATTTAGATACACCCCCATTTAATTAGTATCATTTACCTGGCTTTTTGTAGGCTCATTTTCGAACGTAGTTTTAACTTTAATAGGATGTCCAGAGTAATTGTATAATAGCTAAGCTGTTTCGAACAGTTACTTGCTAGTTCCGATGAGGTTTTGATGAAAATTTATAGATCAAATACAACTTTATATCTCATGAAATCACACGTACAAGCAAATCTATTTTATTTTGATTTTACAACCATAGACAAGTGAAAGACAAAGACATTAACGACGCACAGATTAATAAAAAAGGGAGTATCCATAGATACCATAGATAAAAGGGATGATCCTTCATTTATTGGGAGGAAGGGATCCTCATGTGCGTGTGTGCCTATCTGTCAAAAAATAAAAGCCTCAGATAATACGATTTCTTGTGATTGGCTGATTTTGATTTTCCCGTCTTGTTATATAGCCACACACATACACACGCACCAATAAAAGACACATACATACGCATAGACATTCTAAAGTCCACTTTTTTATCAAAGCAGCTCTAGGTTCTTTCAACCACAAGTACCACAATTTTAACATTCAGATCCTTGCCTTGCTCTAAATTACCTGTTGCCGTTGGAGAATTTAGGTGCAGTATTAGTCCATTTGTAATTGGTCTGAGATTGGAATATAATATTATCTATGGAGCATTCTGTATGACATTGACAGACCACAAGGTTACCATCATAGATAATAAATACACTATAATTATGTTACCATATCGACTACGCCCTCATTAATTATTTTCATTTATTTCATTTATTCCTATTAATTTAGGTTACATTTCCACTTTATTATCTAACACCTTATTTCTACTATTTTGTGTCGCATTATACATGGCACTCATAGCTTTTTCGAAGTCCCACTAGATGGCGTTGCATGTATTTAATAAATATTTAAAACGGTTTTGTTTTATACTGATTTTAATTTCGTATTTTTATGTTTTTTGGCCTATGGGTATAGGTAGATAGGTAAAACGGAAACATTCGAGTTTGCTTTTGACTTGGAATATTACCTTTACTTGGTATTAAATTAATCTAAATTGACTTCGATTTTATCTTACGGATCCGAGTCTTGCCTTCCTAAGACAGCTTAGAATTACTCAGTGGTCTATGGAGCGAGCTATGCTTGGAGTTTCTCTGCAAGATCGAAACAGAAATGAGGAGATCCGCAGCAGAACCAAAGTCACTGACATAGCTCGGCGACTCGCGAAGCTGGACATGGCACTTGCCGATGAGCTGATGGACGTTGGGGTCTCAAGTCTCAAGGTGCTGGAAAGGCGATTCCACACCAGAAAGCGCAGTGTTGGTCGTGTAGTGGTTGTTCGAGTCTCAGAGGAGACGTCCTTAGAGAGTCGTTCCGCCCATCTACTTGCTTCTGCCTTCGGGCCCCATCAGGCGATGCTTCTGCGCTCGCCCAAACCCCCCGGTAACGCCGCTGAGGTCCCATAAGGAGCCACTTACACAATCAGAAAAAAAAAAGTTGGTCGACCCCCACTATACTAAAGCCATACTCGAGGAGAACCGTATACCTAACAAATTAAAAATGAGGGTATAAATCGCTAGTCATTTCACACATAATAATAATTTTAATGAACTTGTTCTTAAATTAATGAAAAAAAATTGAATAATAAGCTTAAAACAAATAGGTATAATTAATATATTTTGAATAATAGGGTTGTAGGGAGCCGCGCTGGTTGCTGGCGGCTCAAGATACTATGTTTAGAAGTCCATGTAAGAAGCTGTCCTGCAATGGATGTCCTGCAATGGACGTCCATCGGCTGTTTAATGATGATGAAATTTACTTCGGGTAAGCCTACATACTTTAGAATCGATCAATAGATTGTATATTAATCACAATTGTTACTACAACATGATCGAATATTGAGATGTCTTCAATTTGTATTATTGCAATAATAATTATTCTTTTATTTTGATTATAAATGAATGTAATATTATTAATTCTAATTAAAACTCCATAAAAGATTTATTATAAAATAAATCGTTGACATATTTTATAGGGTCATTTCGCCTGTTCGCGTCCACTTAGTGCAGTTGGCAAGTTTGAAGGAGAAAATAAAAATGTCCTAGCACTAATTTTAGTGAAAAGTTTATTTAATGTATTCATTATAATAGTCTATTTTAAGGTAACGTTTAGTTTTGTTCGAAACATCTTGTAGTTTTTTGTTTAAAAAGACAAACATCAGAAATGGGCCATTTACCCAGTTTGCGTCCATAAAATCCAATTTGCGTTCAACCGCTGGACCACTTGGCGTCCACCAGCTTAGACAAAGAATAAAGGGATGATATTTTTATGATAATGTAAAAAAAATTGGATTTTAATAATTTATTGATTATAGAATTATAGTTATTTAAAAATCAACATATTAACATTAATAAATCACCTAAAACATTTCCTGTCTTTGGACAAAGAGCAAAACCACTTTCGCCCCCATTGAAAATTCTTTTTGGATCACTAAAAATACATTTTTGCCGTATATTCATCGAATAACTAATTAATATAAAACACGATCTAATAGACTCTTCTTGACTTGGCCACTAGCTTTATAAATGCCCTCAAAATTTTATGCGAGATTTCTTTATTTCTGGGCAAAATTTTTGTAATCCATTTTCAACATGGACTATAAGCTTTATCTATTTTAAAGCCCCCCGTCTTGTATTTTTTTCTGAACAGTATCTAATAATTCACTGGGAATCCACAATGGGAAACATTTAGAAGCCATTCAACCACTTTTTTTCACCATCTACTTGTAGCGCAGGTTCTGGTCCCTGGTTTTTTTTTTACTCCATCTGGTCTGCGCCCACTGATTTAGTCCAATATTGTGGTCTTGCGAATAGAAGAGAGAAGAAGAGAAATCTTTGCATATTTGTTCTTCTCACGAATTTTATTCAACACTTTCCTTAAATATCCTTCTGTGACTGTTCTTTTTTCCTTCTACTTTCTCTTCTCCGAAGAACTCATGTTTAACGAAATAAAATTGAAATTAAAGAAATTACTATTATTTCGTTCAAAATAGAAAACGTATTAAAGTTGTATACATAATCAAAAATGTATCTACAATAGGTGAATAGATGGAAATGGAAAATGGACGCGATTTGTTTTTCTTATTATTCCCTGTGGTATAGTTTGCGTCCATTGTGGACGCAAAGTGCAAGTTTTATGAATTCGGTGTAGTTATTCGCGTCTACCTTATTTTAACAGCTAACTGTAAAAAATGTAACCAAATTCATAGTTAATATAAAACCTCATCATAAAACATCATAATTAACGTCTAGAAATAGCTAATGTATACAAAATACACCTAAAACAGTAAAAGACTTTCCTTCAAACGCACCGCTGCTCACTATTTTTGTCTCACAATCCCGCTCTCTTGTTGAACAGCCGTCAACTAAATGTTTTTTTTTTACACAGGATTGGTTGGGCGCACAGAACTATGGTCTATCGGTGAGTATCTCTTATTTATTGAAGTATTGGTGGTAATGACTTTTCGACTTATTGGTGTGTTAGTATACTTAATTTCGAGAGTTTTCAAAGGGAGATCCGTAAAATGGACGCGAATTGGGCGATGGACGCGAACAGGCGAACTTACCCTAATCAATACGTTTACAAAATATTCAACGCTACTTAAGATTTCATCCGGAGGGTAGGGCATTCATCTGGTGTACGTTGCAGTGCTCGGTCGGTTACAGATTGTGAAACTCGAAATATAATACATCCATATATTATCAAAGTGTTGTTAAAATTATTGATTACATCCTGATGTCCTGAAGGTGCGTTTGCAACTTCAGAACTGGGATAACGGAAAATAAAACTATTTTCTATTCCACGCCACTGTGAAAATGTAAGTAACGCACAAATATTTCCATTAAATTTTTTTTTTCTTTAAACGTAGGTACCTAACGTTGTGTTTATTTTTATGGGAAATCTTTACGGGAACCTTTGCTATTTTTATGGAAAAACGTGAGTCTATGATGATATAATTATTTCATAAAAAATCATAGGTTAAATCGTAACCTAATTAATTATCAAAGTTCGTTTTTTTAAACTTCCTACTGATTACAAAAACTTTGGTTATTAAAACGCAAAGTAATACGATCTATCGTTAAAATAAAAAAAAATAGTGGATTTCGTTTTTGTTATATTGGTTGTAACGTTTTTAAAGAATTATTTGTAACCCAACCTAGAAAATCTCATGCATTAACTGCCACCGACCTATAGTGCTTTCTTATCTTTTGCCATTTGTGTAGATCGTCAGCAATTGTTTGAACCCTATATTTTATTTATACTAATCAGCAAAGTAGGTACGCCTGAATACACCTTTCTGCAGTACTCCCAATTAAATTACCAATAAGGAAATGGTAGTTAATTTATTCAATCTTTTTTAAAGTATCTGTGAAAGAAATATATGTTTACAAATATTTAAATACATGGCTATAAAAGGATGAAATAGTAGGATAGTAGAGTGAAAGTAATTTAAGATTACTGAATTAATCGATTAAAAAGAATAATTAAAAAAAGAAAATCTGTAATAATAGCTTATTGTTTGTGTGTTTATTATATGAGTTAGCCAAATTTTGGGGATATTTTTTTTTTTACTGTGAAAATATTAATGTTGTTCTATAGATTATAACCTTAGTTGCAGTTGACGTTATCAAAACGTATGATTACGTACTAAAAATCACACAATAAGAATGTTTGTTGCAAACGAGTATTTTTTTTCTAAGCTGAAATCTGTCAATTTCAGCTGTGATTATGGATCACGACTATCCTACTACTACTTCTAGTGCAGACCCAGCTGATTTAAGACATACGCCTAGATGTGAGAGCTGTCCAGGGGCATTTAGTTTCGAGGGTCAGGTCAGAAACCCAAGGTATTTTTCTGAGCAGCCAGGGGTATCACGGGTGCGTGATTCCGAGGCAGATAAAAATAAACGGTTTGACGGAGAGCGTCAGAAGTCGGCAATATCACAAGAGCGAACAAAAAGGGGGAGATCTCTTCGCACTCCAACATGTACGTCATGTGGAAGTTCGTCTAGTGCTGCGTCTACGGGTCGGCGAAGTGGTGATCCCAAAAATAAGAGTAAACGAGATAAAGATGTAAGAAAGAGTAAACATTCTAACTTCAGACCCAGACATAGAAGGGACAGGGATAGAAGTTCAAGCGAGTCTGACGAACCAACCGGTTCTAAACGTCGTAAAATAATAGTTCAGATACTAATACCATATTAGATAAATTTTTATCAATATGGTATTAGTATTTTATTATATTATTTTTTTTTTGTTTTTTGCAGTCAGTCAAGAATTCGGATAAGTCAAAGTTAACCTTTAATACAAATATTATCCCAGAATTCGATCCCTGAAATAAATTAATTGAATCATTTCCTATTCGTGAAGACTACGCCGAGCTCTTGACTGAAATGCCTAACAGAGTAAAGAATGGAGAATCGCTTGAACAGTATTGTTACACTAAAATTAATTTACTAAATAGGTGTAGATTAACGGACGTCAGGCTGTAGATTGTTTATTGTATGGCGTCGAAGACAGGGCCGTAAAGGTTAGCGCGCAAGCTGCGCAATTTTCTGAACCGGAAAAGGTCCTTAAATATTTTAGGACTGTTAAAGTAGGACCGAGTCGTGAAAATCTTGAATCACAGTTTAGATTCCGAAATGAGCGTAGAAGTGCTGCGTCAGCTGTTAGATGTAACGGTTCTAAATTTCATTCAAAAATGGTATGTTTTAATTGTAATGGTGAGGGTCACCCAAGTTTTAGGTGCAGCAAGCCTCCTGCAAAATGCGCTACGTGGAAAAATTAGGACATAATCATTGCTATAAA
The DNA here is from genome assembly GCF_947172395.1 of Bicyclus anynana. Taxonomy (NCBI): domain Eukaryota; kingdom Metazoa; phylum Arthropoda; class Insecta; order Lepidoptera; family Nymphalidae; genus Bicyclus; species Bicyclus anynana. The sequence continues at coordinate 5,513,666 of NC_069110.1, forward strand.
AATAAGATTAATAAAAATCGCGAGAATGATACGAATACTACCAAAGATGAAACGGAAAAATTAAGTATATAATCGCCATTCTAATAAATAATATTTCGTCATTTAGATTTAGGAAGTCAGTGTTTGTTCGTTATACTTGCGCAATCTAAAGAACTTAATTTGGAAATAGCCGTACCAGTTGACTTACCTGCACTTAGGGCTACTGGGGCTAATATCGTTACTTCAGTGGGTATGACAACGGTTGAAGTACAGGGTATAAGGAAAATAATAAATATGTACGTTGTCGAAGACTACGTTATCACCCAGTCAGTACTATTACGGAACAGCCGGATTTCGTTATTACAAAAACTTCCACTGCGATTATATTCCAACAAATTCCGATAGTTAAGATCAGCTTAGAGCCAAGTGAAGATACGAAAATATTTCCCAATGCATTAGGTACCATTAAAATCATCATAACAGAACTATAATTTCACCAATAAGTAGTCAAGTTTTTGTGAATTCAGCAGGGAAGGACCACTCCGGGAGAATACGAAGTTAGGAATGGTCATGGCGCCGTTATACTTAATGTGTCTGGCAATATGATTGCTATAAAAAAGGGATCACTTTTATCGCGTGTTATATCTTAAGGTTTTGGAGTACCTAAAGATCTTTTAGAGAACAATGTTACGTTTTTAGAAACCTACAAAAACGGTGACTGTATCTGTATATGATGAGTAAGGATTATCAAATAAAATTACGAGAATTAGTGCAAAACTATCGTGATTGTTTTTATACCGGACTTCATGAGCTAAGCTTCACAAATCGATGATGACGATCGATCTTGAAGACGCGGAGCCGATAGTATATCGACCTTACCGCATATCATATGTTGATCGTAACTTGGTTAGAGACATGATACAAGAGATGGTTGAACATGGAATCATTCATCAACCTCTATTAATATATCTACTGATATCTACTGACGATAAATTAGAATGTAATAGACAAGAAGCAAAAGAAAAGATTATAGTAAAACAAAATAAGGATAAAGATAAATACAATAGACATAGTAAACTCCTAAGCAATATTCCGAAGGTGACCTAGTCCAAGTAAGTACCAGATCAGGTACCTCACGATGGGCAGTCGCAAAAACTGGTTGTAAAGTATCATTGCCCATATCGTATCATAAAAATTCTCCCCAATGATAGGTACGTTATTGAGGATATTCTGATAACGCGTAAAAATAACCGCCGGTGCCGGTACGAAGCCATAGTACCAGTAGACAAACTACAGCCTTGGTTGAATTTTTCTAGGGACTTAGAGAGTAGTTGCAAAGAAAATGATTCTGAGGATATAAATAATTATGATTTCACGTTAACGAGTGTAATACAATAAAATCCTAATAAAATAAAAATGCTAACATAATAGTACCTATAGTACATATAGTACCTATAGTACATAATATCTATTTAATGTATTGATCGTTAAAATATTACGCTTAAGTTCTCTCGTTAGTATGTAACTTTAGTTGATTCTGTAATATCCAAAATAATAAAATTAATTCATTTAGTTTACACATTTCACATATAAAATATTATGTATGTTAAAAAAATTACTTAATCTAGTGATTTCATTTAAAAACTAAGATTGCGCCTCAGAGCGAAGGGACTCGCTCATAGCAGGAAGGCCGAGCTGTAAGCCTACATACTTTAGTATCAATAGATTTTATATTTTTTACAATTGTTACTACAACTTGATCAAATATTGAGATGTCTTCAATTTATATTATTGCAATAATTATTCTTTTAATTTGATTATAAATTAATGTAATATTAATTCTAATTAAAACTGTATTAAGGATTTATTATAAAATACATCGTTGATATATTTTATAATCGATACGATTATAAAATATTTCAACGCTACTTAAGATTTCATTCATTCATCCGGTGGGCACTGTATTTCGGATTACTGATTTTGCTTTTGGTTAAGATTAGGTACAGTATTGTTTTTTAATTTTTATCATTTGAATTACTATGTAAACCGAATTTATTGCTTGGAATTAGACTTTAAATTCACTAGGCTAGATTAGGTATTTCTGACTATTGATTGTTCTTTTAGTTGTTTTGTGTTACTTTATAGGTACTTATATCTCTTGATTTGGCTAGGTGATACGGATTTATTGATTATGCTTTCATTTCGGAATAATGTTTATAATAATACTGTAACAGGTCCAATTCTGTACACTGAAGATATTAGTTAAACTTAATGTTTTACCTTTTGTTGCGAAAATAAAATCTAAAGATTTGTTTGGAATGAAATTACAAGGAAAACTTAAAAAAAAAAGTAAAAATTCCTATTTAAAGAGCCGACGAACCTATAAAACGTAGTTGCAAATTCAAAATTGCATACCATGCCGTTAGTAATAAATAAGATAAATTTTGTTTTATTTTTTATTTATAACATATACAAAATTTTATTGTAACACCAACAGGTTACAATAAAATTTTATGATAAAATATAAAGAAATATATAAGTTACAACAATTATTGCAGACCCACTCATTGGTTGTCACAGCATGCACTAAGGATAAGGATAAGGCCTAGTTCGCACTACTGCAGTAATCCAGCCGAGACAAACGATTTTTGGGCGGTAAAACCAAAAATCGTTGGCACCCGAATAAAACAATAAAGTAGTCCGAACTAGGTATAATAATATAAAATAATTTAGATTTAATACATAATTCTAATGTACAAATAACAATATTAAATTTAGATTAAAGTTAAACTACATGTTAAGCAATTTATGTAGAAAACATAAGTCTAGTAGCTTTCTGCGGTTAGAGAGTGATGTGTGTGTGAGTGAGTGAAACCTTTTAGTATCTAAGTCTGGATCCGTAGTCCAGAGTTGACAGCACACAAATTATCCCCAGAAGTAACATAATACAAAGTTGTCAGTAAGATAACTCAGTGTCTGTTATAACTAGAAAGCTGAAATTTGGTATATGTACTTGTATGTATATTAATTACGTCTATAAAGAGATAAAAACAAAATTGAAAAAAAAAAGAAACAAAGACCCAACAAGTTATAGACGAATTTTTCATCGTCAATTCCATGGGTATCGGAATGTGAAGTGAAGAAATTTAAACTACACTTTTTATAAATAAGTACACTACCAAGCGATTAGTCACTCAGTATATATGACGTGCTATATAAGTGACAAATTTAATTTAAAGCCGTCTTCCGCTATTTTTTCGTGAAAAAATGCCGTTGATAAAATAAAGAAACTGTATGGGATCACATTTCATATGCAATATATTACATACATTACATACATTAGCACATTAAAATATATTAATGAATAATTTTTACTTAAATAGTTGTCATAGAAACGGATGGGTCCATTTTGTAAGTGTTGCCAATGTAATGGTTTTGATTTTCCCTGCTCTTAATTTCTATTCATGGATTTATTATTTCAGTATAATATTAAACAACAAATATATAGATTCCGACAAGAAAGTTAAACCAAAATGGCGGTAATCTGCGCAGGTACAATTATAAAGAAAATGTAAAGAATCTCAAAGCTTTGAAATTTTACAAATACCAGTAGTGTGCTATATTATAATAAGTTTGTTGTTATTTGTTATAATAAGTTTGATTGTGTGGCTGTAATCTCATGAGGTCCAAGTATTTTGATACTTTTTCCTTTTTAGCCTTAACCAGATTATCGTCAAGTGGAACAGTAATATCAACTATTACTGACCTATCGACTAGCACTATATCGGGTCTATTAGCAACAATATATCTGTCAGTGATAATTGTTCGTTCCCAGTAGAGCAATTCATTGCTTTTTTATTTATTATAATAATTACTATTTTAAATCAATCCAGTAATTAACAATCAAAATGACTCTCAATTATTAAAGTTATACTTTAAATTATTTTATTTTTTATGATTCAAGCAATATATTTTTTTTACGAAATCGGCCCAGTATTAAATAAAATCAAAATTGCGCCCATTTTTTAAATTTGGGCAGTAAAATTTTGGGGTTTGTCATTTAATTTTAAGATTATGGTGTAGATAAATAATAATTACATTAATTTTGCAAGCAAGTGCTAATTTCTTGCTGACTCTTAGCAGTAGGAACTGTTTTGTAGTGGTAGTTTTAACTTTTGTCAAATAAATAATTTTAAACTTGATACTGATTTTTATTTTCATTTCGTTAGTTTTATTTACCATTTAATTAACATGATAAACTGTACACTTATTATTTTGCCTCTAACGTTATAAATTTTTACCAAATAAATAGGGAAAATTTTACAGCGCAATGAACTCGCAACATTACGCGGGTGGGAAGTGCGGTGGGTGCGGGTTGATGTTACAATTTTTGGACACAGTCCTCGCTGTATAATGACGGCTCAACGTACCATCTGGTGTATGTTTATTAATCTAAGGGAAAGTGTATTTTTGTGCAATACTACGTAACCCTACACTGCGCGTGGCCCGACACGCACTTGGCCAGTTTTTCAAGTTACGTTTGTAATAATTAACTACCAGAAAAATAGTACAAATAATGTTAATCAAGATTTTTTTTTAATTCTACCCCTAAATAGTTAAAAAGGGGTTGAACGTTTTAATATAAATCGTTCATGTTTGGACTATTTATAATACATAACACATGCGAAAATATAAATAGTAGGGGGTGAAATTGAGATTGAAATTTTACATAAATTTTCATGCATATGATGTCGCGGGCGTCCGCTAGTAAATAATAATATGCTCGCGACCGAATTGCTTTTTATTTTTTCGGCCACGACGCCACGACGACCAATCTCATGTAGGTACGTTGTCAACCATGAAATATTATTATACTCGTATAATGCACAAATGTGCACTCTGTTTTCCCTCACGCTCATAATCCGATGGGACGGCAGGCAGTCACGACCGGTGAAATATTAAGCGCAGAACCTTACGTGCTCTCCGAGGCACAGGGGTGTACAAACACCACCAACTTCCCAACTCTAGGCTGCTATTAAGATTTTTCTTGCAAGAAAACGTATTTTTTTTTGGTGACCCGGGATTGATTGACCTGGGACCTATATATACTAATATAATAATTTTACTAGCAGAAACCCGCGACTTCACAAATCCCTGGGTAACCAAGTATTTTTTCTGGGATAAAAAATAGCCTAAGTGTTAATCTAGAGTACAATCTATTTTCATTCCAAATTTCAGCCAAATCGGTTCAGTAATTGCGGCGTTAAAGAATAACAAACATCCAAACATACATCAAAACAAACAACCATACTAGCGGACGCCCGCGACGCGTGGAATTTAGTTTTTCACAAATCCCTCGGGAGCCATGGAAATTTCCGAGATAAAAAATAGGCTATGTGATAACCCATGCTGTAATATATCTCAATACTAAATTTACGAGGGGTGAAAGAGTAACAAACATTCATATCATCAAAATCATCAGTTTACGGAAATCTCGGGAAACCATGGATTTTTTCGGGATAAAAAGTAGTCTATGTTATGTGTTAATCCAGAGTACAATTTATTTCCATTCTAAATTTCAGCCAAATTGCTTCAGTAGTAGCGTCGTTAAAGAGTAACAAACATCCAAACATCAATACAATCATCCGTACAAACTTTTGCGTTTATAATATTAGTAGGATTTATCAGCATCGAGAATAAGGCCAAGACTGCAGCTAATAAAAAATTGGACATCCTGAATAAGGTAAGGCGGTAATTCATAATAGGACAACTTCTCACCCTTTATCAGGCACAGGTTCGAACCAGCATGGATGGAATGGGTCTGTTAAATATCAGCTCGCTTCATTAGACTCAGATGATCGTCGCGCTAGACGTATCGTAGGTGATGAACCGTTGACACGGACGAAACTGCAACACTGACGTAGCGTCGCCTGTCTATCGTTATTTTACCGGATATACTTACTTCGGGGAGCAGTGATAGCCTAGTGGATATGACCTCTGCCTCCGATTCCGGAGGGTGTGGGTTCGATCCGGTCCCGGGCATGCACCTCCAACTTTTCAGTTGTGTGCATTTTAAGAAATTAAATATCACGTGTCTCAATCGGTGAAGAAAAACATCGTGAGGAAACCTGCATACCAGAGAATTATCTTCATTCTCTGCGTGTGTGAAGTCTGCCACTCCGCATTGGGCCAGCGTGGTGGACTATTGGCCTAACCCCTCTCATTCTGAGAGGAGACTCGAGCTCAGCAGTGAGCCGAATATGGGTTGATGACGACGACTTACTTCGGAGATAACTTCGGAGAGTGTGCTCAGGAACTTTATAATCTTGTTCCTCCAACCCTCCCATTCTACCACAGAATAGCGAGACGTCGTAAAAAATGGCATGTGGAATGCCCTTCCGGCTTCTGTGTTTCCTGACACCTACAATTTGTGCACCTTTAAGGCAAGAGTGAATAGGCATATTCTAGGCAAGCGAGCTTCATCTTATACTTCATCATTGCTCACCATCAGGCATGATTATAGTCAAGCGCAAGCTTATCCAAGATTAAAAAAAATATATTCATATTCAATAAACCGATGAGCGTTGTTAGTTATTCGGCCGACAATCGAAATGTAAACACGAGTAGCCTGAGGCAGAGCGTTTAAATAGTACGCAAATTTGCGCGTGACAGGTAGACAGACAGCTAAAGCCGTCATGAGCATAGAATTTTAGGTACTTGTACCGATTCGTAAATCTATGGTCATGAGCATGAAATTCGGCAGATATTCAATTTAAAGTTTCAATTACAGAATAAAAATACAAAATGTTCGATAGCGAACATAATTTTTCGACGATGAATATCAGTTGTGTACATTTTAAGAAATTAAAATATCACGTATCTCAAACGGTGAAGGAAAACATCGTGAGAAAACCTGCATACCAGAGAATTTTCTTAATTCTCTGCGTGTGTGAAGCCTGCCAATCTGCATTGGGCCAGCGTGGTCGACTATTGGCCTAACCCCTCTCATTCCGAATGGGTGATAACGGTGATGATGATGAATTAACTAGGTAAAACGTCCTGTTTATAATTTTATGTGTGTGGTACCTATATAGAATCTCTAGCTCATCTGAGCTTTCATCACGTTTGACGTTTTGGTACAAAACTTTATTTTATCACAAGTCATGCAGGGACCTTAATTACCAATTACAGTTCTAATTTTATAATTTGAGTGGCAGACGCCCGCGACTTCATCCACGTTCATCATCATAAAATTCATTTTATTTTAAATACTGCGCTAAAT
>NC_069110.1:5521126-5581126 GCF_947172395.1 Bicyclus anynana
TTTATTTATATCTATGTATATCCATATATATATGTGTGAGGATATAAATGAAGAAGCTCATAATTCATTTGAGCTTTTATCACATATATTTATATTATATCGTTCGACGTTTTAGTATAAAACTCTCCTTTATCACAAGTAATACAAGGACGCTAATTATTATCAATTACAATCCTAATTTTATAAAAACACTCTTTTATTTGATTGGCTTATCTATACAGCTCTTTATGACGTTTCGGATTCGGAACATCGTGCAACAAACACGTTCGCTGCGGCACTGATTTTTCTGTACTTTTCTCTGGTGCGGTACGAGGTATTTTGACCTCATACTAGAACTTTATGTGGTCCGTTACGAGGTCCATCGACCTCCTAACTCTTGAAGACGCTAGACGCACGAGCTCAATTGACCTCGTACCGCAGCAAATGTGTTAAACTGCGCGATATAAGATTTTAGGTATCATAGGTTGCACAATGGCGCGGCGGCGGTACATCGACTCGCGCTTGCTTACCACTTGATTTTGTGACTTATTTCGGAGACGTGATAACGATAGCTTAAGACTATAGTAAAAGTAAGTTAAGGCACAGATAACAGGTGCAGCGGTCGCTACACCTCTACCACTTTCAAAGTCCGCGAGCCCACATATACTGCCATTACTACGCAATGACAACCTAAAAGCAAAACTTCAGTACAGTCAATCTATTCTGGGAAGTCCGTTAGGGTTTGGATGTAATGGTGAGATGTACAGACAAGCGCTTAACTCTCTATTATCTGAGTGTCTGAAGTCACACACATTCACATACGAGTAACAATGCTAATAGTCAGCCACAATGTCCTACAAATTTCGTGGTACATTATGTAGTTCTGCTTCCGAGGCTCTGAAATTTTCATTTCCAACTTAATTAGCTACCAGAATCCTACTCACGAAAAATTAACTTGTTAGTAATCAGGTGTAAAAAATGTTCTATCCCTGAATATAACACAAAGTTTGTTTAGTGCAGTTAAGCTAAACATACACTTCCTGAACACACAACTCGACATTGTAGACGATTATTAAGTATTATTTGTTTAAATAACGTTCGTTGTTGACTACAACTAACATTGAAATGTGGAAATTTCCTCTTTTGAGCTTCTCATTTTTCATGATCTAGTTACATCTAACAGTATTTAACAATTAACATCATTGCCTGGGATTCGTACCTTTGACCTCAATGCCCGTAGCTGGACCAAATAATCACGGGACCAATCAAAGGCGATAATAAATTTAGTAGATTGAAATAATAACTAACGTATGAACAAAAGTATAATATCTCCAATATAAAATAGTATATTAAGAAATAAAATCATACTACCACTCATAGTTTGGTATGTCTTATATCCACTGGTGTCATGGAGATAGTCGTCCAAAACAAGCAAGGCGCAAAGTAGGCTTAGGACCATACCTCCAATAATAAATGATGTTTCCAGAAATTTATCAGAATCTACCTGTAACCCTGCTTCGAGGAGAAGACCCATGGTCACTATTGCATACCCTCCGCTCGATCCCAATATTACGAAATTGTATATCGTCGTTAAATCCGTGTTCTCCGAAGTTAAAAAGAAACATGTGACCCAAGCTGTTAAAATTACACTACGTATTAGCATTTGTGCAATTTTGTATGCCATTTGTTCGATACTAAAATTATTAAAAACATAATGTATGATAAAATTATTTAGGTTAGGCTTAGGTCACAGATTGTTATTAGAATAGATAAAAAATCACGGACACAGATTTACGATATAGTCTCTTAAAACCCACCGTTAGCTTTTTCATAGTAGAGCTTTTCATTTTTGCTATGTACCTCTGTACCTATTCTGAAACCTATGTAAAAGACATCATTACGATAACTTCTATTGACGTCTTCTTTCCGTTGTCAGTGCCGTTATAAATATGTCATTCTTTGTTACGTTGTATTAACGTATGGTTACAATACCACTAATCTGTGGTTACTTTTCTAGAAATGATTTTTTTCACGTTTACTCCTGTTCCTTTTGATCAATTTTATGTCTACGTATCATGTGATCTGTAGAGTGAGTAATAAAAGCGATTTTCATATTGATTATTGTGCTCATCCTGATTGCTCTTTGAAAAATCAACACACGATGTGTGTAGCTAGAAACAAACACAGTCCACGACTGTTCGCTTCAGGCATGACTACATGGATGAAGTATCAGATACTTCAATTACACAATAGACACAGAGACAACGTAGCGATGGGTCTCGAAGCAGGACAACCACCGGCTGCGAACATGCGTAAGATGTACTGGGATTATGAACTCGAGGAAATGGCGGAGATATGGGCGCGGCAGTGTCAAAAACGACATGATGAATGTAGGAATACAATACGATTTAACGTTATACAGAATATGGATGTGCGACCGATAGCTCCACGTGTAACAGAGGCTCAAATTTTAGCGGACACTGTCGGTGCATGGTTCTCAGGGTCTAGGACTTTGCCACCGGAATATGTCTGGTCCTTCAGACCTACCAACTGTAGCGCCCCAGGAGGATGCAACGCCCACTGGTATTCGGCCGCGGCATGGGCATCAACTTGGCGGATAGGTTGCTCGCAAGCTTTATGCACTGTGAGACAGAGCTCATGCAGTTTATTCCGTAAGAGGAGAACTTTGCAAACTCAAGTTAGAAATGCGACAGATGCATCTGTGCGGACCAGTACAAAGGAAAATATATTGCGTCGAACTAAGTACATGACTACGGCCAGTTCATCGCGTTTAGAAGACTTTGGGACTACAGGGAAAAAGGACGACAGGGAGTCTCCTCTATATCGTGGATATTTGAAGTTGGATAAAAATCAAAAAATAAATGAACCAAATATCATGGCTTACATATTTTGCAACTACGGGCCTGCGGGAAATATTGATGGCTTTCCAATATACGAACCCGGTGTCACTTGCAGCAACTGTCCCTATGGTACCATATGTGGAGTTGGAACTCATAGAGCTTTATGTTCACTTGTAGGCGATCCTGACAATAAAGAGTGATTACATCTGTCGTTTTTTGATTTGCAAGTAATTATACCTCATCAATGTTCAGCATTCGGGGATCTGTCAGCTAGGTGAGCTTTCTACTAGGTCTTTGAGTAACGAATCGGTCAAGCTACACATAGTGGCCAAATAAGTGTAGGGTTTGAAGAAAACTCAAGAAGAAGGTTTTACGCAGAACCTTAAGGACTATGAATTATGATATTACACTCGTACTCGTAAGTTGGGTCGTTGGGTTAGGGTGCACAGAGTTGGCTCTCCATGAGAATTGGTAACTATTTTTACAGTGAAAGCAATATGCATTCGCGTAGTCATACTATATGTGATAATATTTTTGGTTTTGGAATTTCAAAAAATTTTTCAAAAGATTTACAATAAAGATCTGCGATAGTATTTATGTTTTTTTTGTGTTACAAATACAAATAATACACGTTACAAATAATACATTTTAGGTTGTCTGGGATCACTTTAACGATAAGACCTTTGCGTGTTATTAGTACTAGTTCTAAGTTTATCTTTAATGTATTTTTTCATGTATGTACTACATTGTGTGAAATGAAGAATTTTAAATAAATAATATCTCAATGAAGTTAATTTAATGATTTTTCATGAAATTAAAAATTATTGTCATATGAATATCTCGTACTCCGTCTTTGTTATACGATCTTATTTGAATTTATTGACAAAGTCAAATATAAAAAAAGCTAATTAATTGTTTCAACAATTCCTTCAAAATATTTTTAAATTGTCAATGATAAGTTGTATTTAAGATAATTTTGTTTCATTAATTTATTTATCAATACATCATGTTGTCTGCAGCAAAAGTACGTATCCACGGTATGCAAGATGAGAACTGGGTCATCAAGGACAAAATCAACCAATATCGAGGATTAATAAAACTTTACGGTATGCCATTAACCCCAGAGTACAGACAACTCCAGAAGGCGTGAGCGCCATTGAAATTAGGTACTCGTTTAATTTCACGAACAAGCGGTTTGTCACTCCCGTTGATTCCCGTGTATTCCGTGTTGTGTGTCGCGGTATACCGGTACAATTTTTAGACACACTGCGTGGTTTATAATGACGGCTGAACGTGGCTTCTGGTGTTTTTTGTATTCTGAGCCATCAACCATCACCATTTCTATAAATAAATAAATATTTTTCTATCTCTACATACATATATAAATAACTAGCGGACCCTTTCAAGCTTCGCTTTGACTTATGTGCACTTCTTCCCTATCCCCACCCTACACTATTCCTACCGTGCCCCTACCCTACCCCTAGGGTTTAGGGGTTTGAAAAATAGATATTGGCCTATTCTCATAGATACCGGATAAGCACAAAAAATTTCATCAAAATCGGTCAAGCCGTTTCGGAGGAGTACGGCAGCGAAAACTGTGACACGAGAATATTATATATTAGATAAATAAATTGAAATAAGATCGTATATCAGGGATTCGCTGGATCCAGGCGGCACAGGATCATAATGTTTGGAAATCCCTACAAAAGGCTTAGTCCTTCAGTGGACGTCCATCGGCTGATATAAAGATGATGATGATGATGAAATAAACAGATGTGAATAATACAAATATCACTACTTAGCCCCAAAGAAAGCGTACAGGCCTGTGGTAGGTATGTGTCTCAGTTTTATTTTTTTAGATTTTATCATATTTTTACAACACACACAAATACTTGTTGTTTCTGTAAATGTATAAATACACCCAGGCACTGAAAAACAACCATGCCCATCACACAAAATATATTTTGCAGTTGTGGGAATTGAACCCATGGCCGTGAATTCAGAATGCATGCAGAAAGTCGCTACTCACTGCAAAAGCAAAAGGTCTTTCAAATATCGAAAACCGCATGTTTTAGAGTGATTTCAGACTAGCGTATTATTTTGCACGTCTATGATCGTTTCAGCATACGTGCTTACACGCGCGCTACATTACGCGCTTTTAAAAACCGGACTCGCTTAAGCGGGCTTATTTGAGCGAGTTCGCTCGAACCGGTGGTGTCATGTCAGTAACAACTTATCATATACGAGCTTATAATCCGGGAGTCAGGTGAAAATTTGGTTAATTATTTCCTCTCGAAAGATAACTGGTGAGACACGTCAGAGAATAGTATCAAAATGCCTTATGACCGTCAGCTGCGATAAGGTCATTTCCTCCCAGATGAAAATTTGTGAGCTAATTGTTAATATACCGGCGTGATAAATAAAAAAAAACAGCTAGCAGTAAGTCGAGGGAAACCTAGTCACGTGATGCATGTAAGTAGGCAGTAGATGCCTACCTCCTACGTATAAACATTCAAAGTATCAGCTGACGGGTTTTCCACCGAGATACAACCAGCTGACTTAAATATTTATCCACCGTTGCATATAAGCTATCACCAGATAAAATTTTATTTGAGAGGAAATCACTGAAATTGAAAATAATTTTTTTTAAGTTTGAGGCACCAGATGACGCACAATACAATTTGTTATAACCAGCTGATTTTTTTCGGTTGAGATATTAGATACAAGGAAATGTAGCTACATTTCCTTGTAGACTACGGAACCCAAAAAAACCAAACAAAAAAACACGTGTGCGTAATGAAATACAATACGATATTGAAATTGGTGAAATAAGACGCCCTCTACGATCAAATGTGTTCTAATCGCACATCACATTGTTTTATGGGGCATAGATTAAGTAATTGTAATAAAGCAAATAAATAAAATACAATATAATATTTGTATTTACACAGGTGGTGTATTCAAACGTGGTTCTCATATCCTCTGTCGTCTTCATCTTCCTTTGAATTCTTTGTTAGATTTTAAACTTGTATAACTAGAAATAATTTTATTGCGATATCAGGGTATTCGTTTCACTGAGCTCCATCCTGTTACCTTACGTTCTCTGATATATAACTGTAACAATAAATTTAATCTTCATATTTTATTTCGCAAATAGGTAAAGCGGGTCAAATGAAATTCAATATATTTGCTCAAAACATTTTCAAGGTATATTTTCAATTAATACTAGCTGACCCGGCAAACATTGTTTTGCCTTATTTTTCAACTTTAAACGTATTAATGCTAGTGAAAAATTAAAGTTTAGCGAATAGGCTACTGTAGGCATTTACAAAAGTAGAGATAACCATAAAAAGTTAAGGTCGCCATTGACGGTCAATTATTCTCACGTTTCTGAAAAGCAAAAGGCAGTACCCACGCGGCATACTATACAATTCATGTACGCAGCGACCAACATACGATCAATTATAGTCGTGGGTGCTACAGAAACGTGAGAATAATTGACCGTTTGTGGCTAGCATTATGCAACAAGATTAACATGACGCTTGGGTGTCCGTCCGCGTGCCTCATAAGCAAGAAAATACAGAATTTAATAGAAATTAGACATTAAGCGAGTCGCAAGGAGTCGCTGAATGCAGGCGGCACAGGATGTTTGAAACTACTTACTAAAGACCTACGTCAAGCAGTAGATAGACGTCTATATTTTAATATGGTGATGATGATGAATGAAGCTGTTATTTATGATTATAGAGAGGGATAGAAAAATCCACGAAGGCGATTTGGCGAAGCAGAAGAAGAGATACTCTCGTGACATTCGCCAATTACGAAAAGATATCACCAACAAGCGTGAAGAGCTTGAGGTGGCAGTGTATGGAGACAAGCAGTTCCTTCGCAATGCCTTTCAGGAGCACAAGCGTTTGCAGCTCACTTACATGAATAGTCAGGCTGATGTAATTAGTCTTATTTATTATCTCGGCGTTAGAGACGTGATAGCCTACTGGATATGACCTCTGCCTTCGACTCGGATAGCGTAGGTTCGAATCCGGTCCGGGGCATGCACCTCCAACTTTTCAGTTATGTGCATTTTAAGAAATTAAATTACACGTGTCTCAAACGGTGAAGGAAAACATCTTGAGGAAACCTGCATACCTAAGAATTTTCATAATTATCTACGTATGTGAAGTCTCCCAATCCTAATAAAGTCCTAGACTAAGGCCTAGCCCCTCCCATTGTGAGAGGAGACCTATGCTCAATTGTGAACCGAATTTGGGTTGTTAATAATGATGATCATGATGGTTATCTTGGGAAACCACATAAGTTTTCGTCCAGTTGTCGACTAATGGCTTCGGATGACGAGATCCTGGTTTGGTCTAGAACTAGATATTACTCGGTGCAATATTATGTTTATCGCTTATTATCTCTCATTCCGAGGTTAAGTCCTTATTTGACTAGACTTTTCTTTAATTTTTTTTACATTAGCTTATAAATTGTTCATATTCGCTAAACGGTAGTTAAAGGCTTTACAAATATTTAATCTATACTTATAATAAATCTGTAGAGAGGTCAATTCTGTACATGAAATATATTTCCAAAATAACTATCAAAGGGTTATTAGTTATCGATACTGATGCCAAAAGTGCAATCAGTAAAATTTTTGTCTGTCTGTATGTTCGTTATAGAAACAGAAAGTACTCGACGGATTTTAACGAAACTTGACACAATTATTCTTCATACTCATGGGTAGGTTATGATGTACTTTTTATCACGCTACGATCAATAGGAGCAGAGCAGTAAAGGGAAATCTTGGGAAAACGGGAGAAGTTACTCCATTTTTACAGTAATACTACTGTAAGGTTTGGATTAAAGAAGTCTAAGGGCGGACGAAGTCGCGGGCTATTTATAAATAATTATATATTTTGAAACCTGGCAGATATAATAGAAAATGCTTTCCATAGCAGCCCACACCGAATAGGCAATATTAATTAAAAATATCTATTTTAGTCACTGAAATTTTCATTTAATTCGTTGTGCCACTTCAAGTAACGGACAGCTGTCTGAGGTACGGACGAAAATAAAATCGGCCGGCAGAGCAGTGGATGGAAATAAATAATTATTTGATATTAAATAATTAATATCAGAGTTAACCTCTATTGGAATATTTAATTACATTGAAAATTAATTTTGAAATCACAGACTAAAATAAATAATAAGTACCGAGCCGGCCCAAGCCGCACGGTTTGTTTACAGGGAGATTATTGTTAAAAACAACATTGCGTGATGTATTATGAAACCATGATGTAAATAAAAACGATGTACACCGTCATATTGACGGCCTTCGTGGCGCAGTGGTGTGCGCGTTGGATTTAATGACGGAGGTCCTGGGTTCGATCCCCGGCTGGGCCGATTGAGGTTTTCTTAATTGGTCCAGGTCTAGCTGGTGGGAGGCTTCGCCCGTGGCTAGTTAGCACCCTACCGACAAAAGACGTACCGCCAAGCAATTTAGCTTTCCGGTACGATGTCGTGTAGAAACCGAAAGGAGTGTGGATTTTCATCCTCCTCCTAACGAACCCTAGTTCGTAACAATATAAAAAAAATAAACTAGTTAAATTGAAATCGCATCATTCGTTTAGGAGTTATGGTGCCAAAGACAGACAGACAGATACATCAAACTTCCTCTTTTTGCGTCAGGAGTTAAAAAATCATATAAGAAACTAAACCTTAATGTTTCAGTCAGTTGAAGCTTTTTATCTCAAGCCAAATTATCGTAACAACTGGACCAACAATGTAGTCAAATATTTAATTAGAGATTTAAAAGTCTCAATAGCTCAACGGTAAAGCGATCGGACTCCTCACCGAGGGGTGGTGGTTCGATCCCCGCCCCGTTGGACTATTGTCATACCCATTCCTAATACAGTCTTTTTCGACTAGTTGGAGGGGACTGGTAAAATTAGTCATACTTAAAAAAAAATGATATGGCACAATTCTTTAAAAAAAAAACGCAGTTGAAACTGCATAAAAACACAATGTAAGTATCTAACAGGGACTTTAAATTTACATTTCAGAAAGTTCTTGAAAGTATACATCAAGAGAATTTCAACAAAAGAAAACAGTTGGATCGTATCAGGTACACAAAAAAGAAGAAAATGGAGTCATTCCGTAAAGTTCAGGTAAGTACAATATAATGAAAACTGGCCAAGTGCGTGTGACCACGCGCATTGTAGGGTTCCGTAGATTAAATGAGCAGTTTAATCCCTTATGTAATGCACATATACATGTTAACGATACATGCACTAAGCGATAGACGAAAACAAAATCATCCTCTCTTTGCATGTTGTGTATCTTACTGAAAACTTTAACTTACTTTTTTAATTAACAACGGAATTAGTATGCAATTTACGATGTCCGATCACGTCGTCCAAGATGGTCGAAAATTACTCTTTAAATAGCAATTGCTACTTAGCTGTTATAGGTTTCCTTGTAATTTCATTATACATATCCTACTTTTGTGAATTTTTTCACATATCCATAAAAAACCGTTTAGCCGGTGAGGGTGAGAACACTTGACTCTAACAAAATTAGCTCTTCAAAGCTTAATATTTTACAAACGGATCCCTAAATCGAAACATATTGTCAGAAGACTCGTCATATCTTTCAATAACCTATTCAACGACACCCCACGCCCCCACCATGAAATACACGTGTAAAATAAAATTCATCCCTATTTTCCCTATAGTAGATTGTTATACAAGGGGCTAAAAAGACCCATTATATACGAGGTATTTTTAGATAGAATAAAATCAAAATCGCTAAATAGAAACAGAGTTTATAATGGGTTTCGCTCCACGTGTTACACTCTGCTTTTCACTGTTTGCGAGAAAATAAAATAGTTTAGTACAATATTCAATGATTTATTTTAATTGAAAATTAAATGTACCTACAAAGTCTACAATTTTAGATATTAAGGGAGATGCTTTTACCCGGTAACATAATTTCCGACTACTGTGAAGATGAATGATGAGTATGTGAGGTAAAGGTGGAGATAATAGTTTAAAAAACTCCTATCGTAAGTGAATCCATTCGTTGTTGTTTTCTCCACTTTACCTAGGTAGGTATTTAAGAAAATGCGTCTCGACTTGATGGTAACAGATTGAAAATTTCATCCATCTCCAAATTAGAATCACCATTCTCACTAGATGAAGACAACAATAACAATTCATGTTGAAAAATATGTATGTTACGGTCACAAATTTACAATGAATTTCTTAAAAAAATCAAGTGTATTATTCACTCCAATTGTTTTTTAAATTCTCGCTTTTTTAATTTAATTTTTCTTTCACATGACAAAAAAACAAAGGTATCACACTGTACAGGATGTCCCATGTTTTCAAATCTCTCTCTATTCGCAACTCAATAAAAATAAAATAAAAAATTAATGCAATTGAAAGTTTTTTATTTATTTTTCAAAACAATCAGGGCCTTACCTATAATGATTCTATTTTCGAATAAAACCTCCTCCGTTTTATAGTAGGCTAGTACTTGGTTACGAGTACGTAACAGACAAGAATTAAAAAAAAAAACAAAATTACTTTAGCCCCTAGAGGCTGAAATGCTTGTTTAGCCCTGCTGTTTAGTGGTAATATGTAGTGTTTTTAAGCAAGAGTAGTGAAAAATATATTTTTTAAGATTTCGTTTTACAAATTTGTTCATATTTTTAATGTACCTACATACTTACGCTTAATTACAGCATTCCGGTAGTAATAGCATCTGCGATAAACCGCGGACAGACGGACGGACAGGACATGGCGAAACTAAGGGTTCCTTGTGGACCACGGAACCCTACAAAGTTGATAGACGAGAAATATATTATTTGTAGTTAAGAGTCCTAGAGTTCGCAGCTACATACATACAGCTACATATTACAGCTTTAACATTATACTTCTACGGCGATTGTTATAAAAGCAAGCAAGTAGATTGAATGACACTAGGATTTCTTTGCATTTGGCTATATAGAATTTTGAATTTCTAAGGTGCGGCCTCAATACCTAAGTATATTCGACCTGATTTATTGAAAAGTAATAAGCCATCCCAACCAGACCAAATCATCGATCTTCTACTTATTTAGACAATTGCGCCAAATATGAAAGAAAGTTCAAAAGCAATAAACCCACGCATTTACCTAAATAAGTGGGTATTCACACACACACACTAGCACGGTTTATTATAATAATAGGGCGCAATTCAAGAGATATTTTGGACATCGAAATATGAAATCCCGCGGCGTGCCTTTATATATTTGTACGATAAAATTATAACAAAGTAGCTAATGAAGATTATTTTATTGAGGTCGGGCTTGATTGTCCACAATCATTCCTATCAATCAACATTCGTTAATACCATTGGTACTGGTTTATTTTTGGGACCGTATTACTTACCTTTTCATCCGATATATTATTGCTTTCGAAATTATCATGTGATTTACTTTTCCTTCTGATATATAAATAATCACTAATAATAGATAATTATATAATACGAGTATGTGTGTATATCCAAATGTTGGATATTCCGCCTACATTTCTTAATCTTGGTAAAACAGTACTTTTTTTTAACGTGGGTATTTCCTCATGGATACCTTGTTTATCTGGTCAGTAAATTTGTTTATTTTTCATCTATCTATATAATTACATACTAGTTTATTTTAAAAAACTACCTACTTACATTGACTATCTAAACCTTTTTATTTTTTATATTACATAAAATACATCATTCATCATTTGAAACAACTATTAAAAATAATACCAAGTATAAAATCAACGCTTAAGTAATTTTTCAGCAAAGGCCTTTTTAGTAGGCCTGTAAGTCAGCTACCACCTAGTAAAGTATGTCGTAATATTTACCGGCCACCCTGTATATACGAAATATAATTGTAAGCATCTTCTTTTCTTTAGCATTCACAAAACACAACTTTTGATCCCAGTAAGGGATCAAAGGTTGTTGTTTTGTGAATGCTAAAGAAAAGAAAATTAGGTACTATCATAAATGCTAAACAGGTATACCTATGTACGTTTTCTTTAAAAAGAAAGCAAGTACTCGGATCCCAAAGACCAAGTGTTTTACCGCAAACAGCTCAAATACGTGATCTCCGGCGAGATTGATGTATTTGCGCCGTTTGAGGGTCTCTGCTGATGCAGCAGTATGCTCGCACAGCCTATCGTGCCAGGAATGTGTGAAGGCGCAAGGGTGTCCACGCAAGTAGCGTCCCACACCAAAGGCCTACCCTAAGATAGGTAGGCCTTTGGTGTGATTGCATCAATGACAAGCCGTTTCGATATTAATATAATATTATAATTGTAGCTTCAGACAGCTGAACTAAGAGATCGTTTCATTTATGAAACTGGGGGAAAATTACCAGCGGAGAAAAAGGAGCAAGTTGTAGCGAACTATGTTCAGCGTGCCAATATCAAAAAGAATGCTGCCCTAGCTATAAAAGTCATGTATAAGAAAATTCTGGATATATTAAAAAAGGTAAAGTAACCTCGAAGGCGTGATAATTGAAGAGGTATTTGCTTACGTGGGGAAATCGTTCTCAATATCGCGTAGAATTACCTCGTATTCCTTATTGAATGATGTACATATTATGATGTTTGTACTTTGTTTGGTAGCCAGGTGTAAAGTTAATGCGCACTGGTTATATTTTTAGGCAACACACACATAGGCTATCAATAAACAATACTAGCCGACACCTGTGACTTCGTCCGCGTAAAATTCAGTTTTTCATGGAAACCAAGGATTTTTCTGCGATTAAAAGTAGCCTAAGTGTTAATCCAGAGTAAAATCTATTTGCGTTCCAAAATTCAGCCAAATCGCAGTAGCCGCAACCCAAAAAAGGAACACACACAAACTTTCGTCTTTATAATATTAGTGTGATTATTCTATATAACAACGTCAAATTATTTTATTAATTAGCATACGTACATGATGGTAGTAAGTTAATTAATTTAAGCGGCCTGAAAGTTGAACTATACGCAGCAACGTATTTTCCCGGCGATAGCGACGTTCGATTTGAAGATACGCGTAACCATAGCAACACGTAGACGCCATCACGAGTACAATCGCGTTCGAAATTCTCAGTTCATTGACATCTGTGATTTTCCGGTAACCACGGATCACGCGTCTAACATTTTTGTTTGAAATTATACCTGCGTCGGTGACCGTCATCCTGAGTTAATTTACTTAATCTGTAATCTTCATGACTACATTTTCTATTTAAAATTATTAAGGGTCATTTATTCATTGTGATGTGTTCACAATAATAGGGATGATGACAGTTTTATAAATATTATATAATAATAATAATAATAATAATAACAATAAATAAATAAATATACTTAAACAATACACATCACTATCTAGCCCCAAAGTAAGCACACAGAGTAGCTTGTGTTATGGGTACTAAGATAGTTGATATTATAATATTCATATACATTTATATACTACATATAAGTACTTATATAATCTATAAATACACACAGACACTGGAAAAAACCCATGCTCATCATACAAATATTTTCCAGTTGTGGGAATCGAACCCACGGCCGTGGATGCAGAAAGCAGGGTCACTACCCACTGCGCCACGCGGCCGTCATATATAAATTAGGAGTATGTTAATAGTAAAGCAATTTTGTTAAAGTAACAGGGTATCTGCGATCATTAGGTATTTTCGGAGCTACAGGGACTTAAACAGAGATTTGCGGCGTTGCCAAGGATCCCTAACAAACACCCCATACAAAATGGTACGAATTAATGATGTCGTTAGGTACCTACATCATGATCGTTAGATCTGTATGGGCGTTCAAACAAAATTATTAAAATATCTTTGTTATTTGTGCGTTTATGTTTATAGTTCATTTATTAAAAAACGTCACATTTAATGTAAGGAAGCTAAAACTGTATGAATTTTCATCTAATTACGATAAAAGATTTTTAATAGATTTTGATATTTTATAATCTACTTTATTTTGTTAATATCCAGCCAATCTTTGCTTTTTATGTGTAAATTAGTTAACATTGACCTTATTTACCCGAATGTATCATAAAAATCAATATATTCAAACCTAGTCATCATCCCCATTGTGGAATGTCCGAAACCTTACCTTTGTACCTTAACTATAAGTTTTTCGAAAATAAAAATTATTTTGTCATTCAGTAGAATAATATAATATGATAAATTCATGCTGATGTCTATGATAACGAAATTGAATAATAGAGTAACATAGAACACAAACAATAATAAGTGTAATGATTTTTTTTTAGATGAAAACTCGTTGGGCATGTTTTGGTAAGAGGAAATCTATGGGTTCACGTTATCGATTGTGCTGCGTGCCTTTTGGATAGGTGAAATCTCGCGCGTTTGCGTCACCGACATCCACATATCAGTATGCCAGCTGACGTATAGTGCTATGTAAATCTTACTAGCGGTCTCGTCAAGCTTCGCTTTGACTTATGTGCACTTCTTCCCTATCCCTACTCTACGCTACCCTACTCCTACCACTACCATAATTTTTTTTTTATTCTTTATATGTATATGCATTGTTGATATAGTATTTTTCTAAGTTTTGACTTCTATCGGCAGTCTTTATAAATGCCATTTTTTTAATACTTTTAATACCTATTGACGGCTTCTGTGGCGCAGTGGTAACGAGCAGTGGATTTACAAGACGATGTATCGGATTCGATCCCAAATTAAAATTCTTGATTCTTGTAGCTAACTGGGTTACCAGGTAATAAAAAATTCTGGGTGTCGGAACTTGATAATGTACTACGCAATTTGTGTGTCCGTTGTTAAGTTGAATAACCATTATTTAAGCAACACAACACAATAAAAAAAAAAAACAATTTGTTAGTAACAACTTTTTGGTATACTTCCCTTCTCCCAATTAGTAACATTATCGAGGTAATTAAAAGTTATTAGTTATACTAACCAGCTGTATTTCTACTGTTGCTTAATTAATTGTTATACAATTTAACAACCATATTATCCTACAAATTACGTGGTGCATTATCTCGATCCAACGCTCAGAAATGTTTATTACCTGGTAACCCAGTTAGCTACCAGAATCAAGAATTTCTGTAAATGAAGTTGAGTGTCTTATCAAGATGACGCTACTCACAGAATATTAACTTGATAGTAATCAATTGTAGAAATGTTCCACGGATCCTGGGCTATATATAACTCCTAAGGAATAAAAAAACGCGCTACTTTTTCAGGACTCTTCGTATTTCTCAGTAGTTTTGGAGGCGCTGAAACTGGACTGTCGTGCTCAAGGGAAGTGTTTGATGGGCGCCACGGAAATGGGTCAGCTGGCTATGGAGTATTTGGACGATAGGAAATTCGAATTCAGCAAATTGGAGAAAGAAATCAAAGCGAACATGAAAGAGAGGGAGAGGACTTTGAAACTCGTTAGAAGAGAAGTAGCCTTTTTAACGGACTCGTTTCCTAAACTTATAAGAAAAGAGGTGAGCACTCTTAATAGTACCAGCCGTCGTCTCGCGGTTTCACCCGCGTATAATAAGAATATAGGGATAAAATATAGCCTATGACACTCACAAATTACGTGGCTTTTTATTGATGATAAAGGTTTTCAAAATGGGTTCTGTAGATCCAGAGATTCCCTTCAACCTCACAAATAAATAAGTTTGTAAAATGGTGGTAAACAAAAAAAACCTTGGCTGAGTTTGTTGTGGCCTCTTCTCGGACCTGAGCGCGTTATACCTTAAAAACTCGTTACGACCAATAAAGGGTCGTAAAGACTTTTCAGGGTATGCATTTTTCTATTTATGAGGGGCACGTCACTCTATCAGTAGAATACATAGACATTGTAGGGTCACCAGCAGGGGATCATTCAGCCGCTGGGTATCGAATTTAACCTCTATTTGTTTGAAAATATGATACTCAGCTGGTAAATGCTCCCCTGGGGGTGCCCCTACACTACTTCCTATGAATACCATACATATTATCTTGGCTGAGCCACAATCCCTCTTTTAAGGGCAGTGGCCTGGTCATGAAAATAGTTTGAGTACTCGTAAAATTATGTATGTGGTAATTTTAGGAAGCTACCAACCTCGATGACTTGTATGACGATGAAGATGCTGCTAGCAAACATTCCGTTCATTGGGAACTCGAAGAAGTTATGGCGATCTGCAAACGCCTACAGAAGGCGACACTTGTGTCATCCTTTGATAGAATATTACCAAGGTTATTTTTTGAGCAATGCTTCCGTCATCGTTCGTTATCAACCCCTATTCGACTCACTGCATAGCTCGAATCTCCTCTCAGAATGCGAGGAGTTAGACCAATTGTCCACCACGCTGGCCCAATGCGGATTGGCAGACTTAAGAAAATTCTCTGGTATGCAGGTTTCCTCACGACGTTTTCCTTCACCGTTTGAGACACGTGATATTTAATTTCTTATAATGCACACAACTGAAAAGTTGGAGGTGCATGCTCCGGACTGGATTCGAATTCACACCCTCCGGAATCGGAGGCAGAGGTCATATCCACTAGGCTATTACGACTTACCTACTTCCTTATTCACGAATATTATAAATGAGAAAGTTTGTGTGGATGTATGTAACGCTTTACCACTTTACATCTCATTTAGTTTGACAGAACTACTAAATCGATTTCAATTTAATTTTAAATGGATATACCCTGGATTAAAACGTATGCTAATTTTGTATTCCGAAAAATGTTTTCCGTGAATTAGAAAAAACTGATTTTGAAGCGCACTAACTCGAAGGAGTTCTTTACATTGAAGTAATATATTGAAGTATTATTGAGCTATCGGACGCCCACGACTTAGTCCGCGTGGAATTCAGTTTTTTACGAATCCCGTTCGTTCAGTTTTTCATGGATTTTTTCGGTATGAAAGTAGCCTCTATGTTAATCCAGAGTAAAATATATTTCCATACCAATTTTCAGCCAAATCGCTTCAGTAGCCGGAGTCATTTTTAATTTGTTTGTTGGTAAACATTAATATTATTGTATGATAATTTTTAGCGTATCCATATTAATGTTTAGTTCGTAGATTATCCACAATTTGACAACATACCAAATTGTAAGCCATATGTAACATATGGCCTCCACATACGGCGTGAAAATGTGCAGGCCACACTAACAATTAACAACTCAAGAACACATTACTAACCCAATGTATTTAGTAATATTAAACCAGTTAAACAGTAAACGGAGATCGATAAACACGCTTTTCTTTGTCTCCTTACCTTCTAACCACACGCGGCAAAAGTAGTCAGCAAGAAAGGCTGTAGTATAGTTTCTACTATAGTACCCCATTTACCATTTCTGCAATGTTATTGAACAAGAATTAGGAGGGAAAGATGGTCTTCCGCTTTTCTGCACGTTCCTTTTAGTTGGTATTAATTGAATACTGGTTTACTCAGTTGAGTGCTGAACACAGCGAGAAGTCAAATGTTAATTGGTTTTGTTTTTTTTTTTCATTTCAAACATTTCAAAGAAGTCCAGGACATTGTACGCGATTATTTTCAGTTTTCAGTACATGCTTTTAGTTATCTACATTTTAAGAAATAAAATATAAACCTGCATACCTGACAATATTCTTAATTCTCCGCGTGTGTGAAGTCTGCCAATCCGCATTGGGCCAGCGTGGTAGACTATTTGGTCTAATCCCTCTTATTTTTAGAGGAGACTCGAGCTCAGTAGTGAGCCGAATATAGGTTGATGATGATGAATATAAATATATTTTCAGATAAGGATTACGGTACGTTTATAAATAAATTTAATTAGAAGCGATGTTATAAATTAATTGTTCTTTCTTTTAATATAATTTGGATAAGGTTCTGACGTAAATCGGACTAATTAATTGTAAATGTAGCAGAAAATATTTGGATTAGAAGGCATAAATAGATTTAAGATAATTAAGAAGCTTTCAAAATAGGCTTGTTGTTTCTCTCATCCATCCATCAATTATTTTTACAAAACAAAATAAAAAGCTCTTTTTAAGCACGATTAATATAATTAATGTTAAAAAGCTTCCCCGGTTGAGTGTGCTGAGCAATTCTGACAAATCCAATAGTTAAGAATTAAACCTATGACAATTGACTCTAACCCTTGAATCGTAGTGCTATTGCGGTTAAAGTAAGTGCTTCTCGGCGATAAAAGATTCAATCCTGTAACATTATGAGTGTTAGTTGTAATTATACATTACTTAGTCCTATCTAAAATATATTACTACATAGGTGACTAAAATCAATGGGTTAACACAAATCTGCCTTTCTTCTCATGATTATTTCAAGTCTTCTCATGATTATTCTTCGCCTATTTGGAGTAGATATTCTAGTTATCCGACCATGTCTACGGACTCTTCTAAATTCGTTAGGCCATGAAAAATACCAACGTACTTTAGTCCTTATGCATGATAATAATGTAAATTGTGGTCTCACTAAATTAGTGGTGGTAACTGTAGGTCAATAGGATTGTAAGGTTTGCCCGATGAACGTAATTGGCTGAAACACTACTACCAATAACCTTGACATGGTTTAGTTGAAGTTCACTAAAATTTATAAGTGTTTTTCAGTTCAATTATTTAGGAAATACTGTATTTAAAATAATTGGCAGACTTCACACACGCAGAGAATTAATAAAATTCTCTGGTATGCAGGTTTCCTCACGATGTTTTCCTTCACCGTTTGAGACACGTAATATTTCATTTATTAAAAAGCACACAACTGAAAAGTTGGAGGTGCATGCCCCGGACTGAATTCGAACCCACAATTCGGAGGCAGAGGTCAAATCCACTGGGCTATCACGGATAGTTCCTGCCCCTACCTTTCGACTATTAAACATTTGTATGGGCAATAGAAAAAAAACATACATACAGCCAAACGTAGAACCTCCTCCTTTTGGGAAGTCGGTTAAAAAGGGTTGTTTTTCCGGCAATTATTATAATTTTTCTCATCTTTTAATCCCTATACCTCCACGAATATTTTAAGACAAAGATAAAATAAATCCGATCATCCGTTCTCGAGTTTTAGCGAGACTAATGATCAGCAAATCATTTATATATATATATATATATATATATATATATATATATATATATATATATATAGATTAGAGGGTGAGGTGAGCAGAGGGTGTGGGTTATAATCCGGTCCGGGGAATGCACCTCCAACTTTTCAGTTGTGTGCGTTTTAAGAAATTAAATATCACGTGCCTCAAACTGTGAAAAAAAAACATCGTGAGGAAACCTGCATACCAGAGAATTTTCTTAATTCTCTGCGTGTGTGAAGTCCACCAATCCGCATTGGGCCAGCGTGGTGGACTATTGGCCTAACTCCTCTAATTCTGAGAGGAGACTCGAGCTCAGCGATGAGCCGAATATGGCTTGATAATGATGATGATTTTTTTTTTATTCTTTACAAGTTAGCCCTTGACTACAATCTCACCTGATGGTAAGTGATGATGCAGTCTAAGATGGAAGCGGGCTAACTTGTTAAGAGAAAGATGAAAATCCACACCCCTTTCGGTTTCTACACGGCATCGTCCCGGAACGCTAAATCGCTTGGCGGTACGTCTTTGCCGGTAGGGTGGTAACTAGTCACGGCCGAAGCCTCCCACCAGCCAGACTTGGACAAATTAAGAAAATCTTAATCTGCCCAGCCGGGGCTCGAACCCAGGACCTCCGTCTTGTAAATCCACCGCGCATACCACTGCGCCGCGGAGGCCGTCGAAAATTGAGTAGAGTATGTGGCAATAAAAAATATTATCTTCAACAGATTGAAAGAACAAAGATATCAAACTGAACGTTTGATGTCTCAACTCACTCTCAACAGCCTAAAACGAGATGCCCTTGTGGAGAATCGCAAGCATGCGATTTTGATGCTTGACACATTGAAGAATGTTGGACAAGAGAGTACTGCACAGTAAGTTAAATTTCAGTGCCTCCATAGCTCAACGGTAAGAGCGGTCGGACTCATCACCGAGGAGTGGTGGTTCGATCCGCGCCCCGTTGGTCTATTGTTGTACCCAATACACTCTTTCCCGATTAGTTGGGAGGGGAATGGGAATGTTCAAGTTTAAAAGACAGCCAAATATTATTTAAAAAAAAGAAAAAAAATGCAGGTGTTTTTTTAGAGTTACGTACCTAAAAAAACAATGAAGTACCACTTTGTATGACTGTCTTTGCTTGTATTGAGTGAAATTAGTACTCAGGTCTACAATAAGACCTAATTAGAACTGCTAAGTTATGGAATGCCCTTCCGGCGTCTCTGTTTCCTGACACTTACAATTTGTGCATCTTCAGGAGTGAATAGGCTTCTTCTAGGCAAGCGCGCTTCATCTTTGACCTCATAATTGCTTTCCATCAACTATCAAGCATGATTATAGTCTAACGCAAGCCTATACGAGGTAAAAAAAAATAGTTCAATATTTCATAGCACAACCTTGAACTCGAACCCAGAACCTCATGATTCGAAGTCACATAAACGAACCACCGGACCAGGGAGCAATTGATCATAGCATTCAGGATAGATAGATTCAGAAAGATCATTCTGTAAGAGGCAATTAAAACGACGGTAACTTCAAAAGCTTTATTTTCAATATAATAAATTAGATACAATTCGCTAAAAGCATTCAGGTACATATTTCAAAGTGGACTATTTTAACTTGCAAAGCTTTAGTTTTTCTAAAAACACTCATTTTACAATTCGCTTCATACGAATATAAGCATTTACATTTAGATAATTTAAAAAGACATAAAACTACGGCAGCTTGCAAAGCTTTATTTTCTACATGAAAATATTTGAATACAATTCGCTTCAAGCATTTTTTGTATTAATTCTAATAACAATAATATACAGGTACAATAAGTTATCTTTTATAATAATAAAGTAAATAGCTTTTTTTAAATATTTGAATTTCATTATTAACTATTTTGAGTATGTAAATAGTTTTTAATATAATACTTTTTGTTATTAAAAATAGCTATGCAAATTTAGTAAAAATATTTTTTTTTAACAAAACTCTCTCAAAATCAACAGTAGGTTTTTAATTCGTCAACAGAACATGGTTTATCACAGCACTCGTTTACAATTTGCCTTTTTTTTATTCTCATTTTTGTTGCTTCGTGCGGAGGGATCCATGGCCACTTGAAGTCGTAGACCAAAGAGTTTGCTGTCTTATCTACCGAATCCGAATATTGCGTTATACCCACAGGGGGTTTGACATCAAGATGTCCCTGGAGTGACTTCTTTTCAGAGTTAGCATTGCTTACTGGCGTGGTTTGCTGATCAATCTCTTCTGAGGTTTCTTCTGATTGATATTGGTCGCGACAGGCATAAGCTACTGCTAGGGCAAGGGTTCTGCCGCAGTATTTATGCATTTTCACTTCACCAGTGGTATTATTAGAGAACACTGTTGTCACCACGTTCAGAAGCACCAAAGTTATTATCTTCATTTTGAATATCATTTTGATTGTTACAGTAACTTGGGGTGTGTTAAAATGAAGCTGGGAGAAATTTGCGCGGCTTTTATACGTGCATTGAGTTCATTAATATTCAACAGGGCGGGGAAAATACTAATGAAACCTGAAAACTCAGCGAGCTATTTGACACATTCTCATACTTGGATGGCCACCTGAGATGCGTGTGCCTACTTGTTTTGCTTGCATGACGTCTTCCCTTCGACTTCTTGGCGTCATGCAAATTATCTCAAGTTTATCAGGCGAGCGAACGATTTACAATAAAGTAATATTTACCAAGAATGACATGTTTGCGTGGGCAATGAAGCGAATATAATTCAGTTGGTATTTTCACTTGCGAAATAATGTTTTACAGTACCTAATATTGTTTTGCCGAAATATTTTATTTTTATTAAGCTTGACTACTTCAAGAGGGTGTCATAGTTACGTGACAGAGCGCGGTTGGTAAGCGTCGTGAGTTCCGAGATTCTAGTTTCGACGCGACATTTACGCGCTTACGGGACACGGTTGTCATCCTCGCGAGCGGTCAGCGGGACTGTGAAACCAGTGACACACTGAAAAGTAGCCTTAGACCCAATAAGCTACTCCAATGTAGGTATTTTTATTTTATTCTTTACAAGTAAGCCCTTGACTACAATCTCACCTGATGGTAAGTGATGATGCAATTTGAGATGGAAGCGCGCTAACTTATTAGGAGGAGGTTGAAAAATTTACACCGCTTTCGGTTTCTACACGATATCGTACCGGAACGCTTAATCGCTTGGCGGTACGTCTTTGTCGGTAGAACTAAGAAAACCTCAATCGGCCCAGCCGGGAATCGAACCCAGGACGTCCGTCATGTAAACCCACCGCGCATACCACTGCGCCACGGACGCCGTCAAATTATGGTGGGTAATAAATTGAATATCACCCTAAGACCTCCGGGGTCTGAGCTCCATTCGTTTTCTATAAGGAAAGGCCTGGCCCTGTAATAGGCCGTGTTAAAATAGGCTGCTATTTTAACGGCCTTATTTAACCTCATGACACAAATATTATAGAAAATAATGTCAACATCTTTGATGGGGACTCGTCGCTACAAATGTGAGTAAGCTCTCATTCGCACGAGAGTTTTTTTAACGGACGTTAAATAAGCTTTCAAATACAACAAATGCATTCTCAATTAAATGTTCGCTCGACAGCGTTTTTAAAACACGACGCTTTTTTTCGTTTAACTTCATACTTTATTTGAACGCTTTTTTTTAACGTTCTTTAAAAAAAGCTCTCGTGCGAATGAGGGCCAACAGTAAATTCAACTAGCATCGCTCATCGTATTTAAACAGTCAGTGAGACTGTATCGTTCCACCATATATGAAAAGCCTTTGATCACTCGTAATAAGGAAGCGGTCGTTTGCATTGAATTTCCGTATCGTGTAGAAACCGATTCAATTATATTGCACTAGCGGAAGCAAGATGTTTGCTTAGAAACTACGTATCATAATATTCAAATATACTCAGAGGCACAACTATCCACCCTCTTTGATATGAGTATATTAAAGTGGGCGAATAATTTTGCCTCTCTTACGGCCAGTATCTTCATCGCAAGTAACAGTCAAAGTAACGTCATAAATCAAAAGTGACGGTCTTATTCACTGAAAAATAAAGTCTTCTTTGCTACTTACTACTTTTACTGTTACTTTAGCTTTACATGAAGAAACTGGCTGTTATAAAACAAAATCGTGCTAGATACATCATTAACATAAAAACGACAAAACCAGATTTTTACGTTTGTTAGATTTGTCTCCGTCCATTAATCAATAAGACATTGGAAATAGAATCTACGAAGAAATATAACTTTATATAGAAGTAATAACTTTATATATACCTTTTATATAGAAGACCTATAACTACCTACCTTGCATACCAAGTCAAATCATACAAAAAGCTTAACATAATATTTTAAAGGATTGATTTTCTAGGAGAAAGACGCGGGCGTCCTCTTATAATGATGTTATAAACATCGAGATGTTATTAAAAATGGAGACAATCATAAAGAAAATATCACGTTAAAATTGTCCACATTTGAGTTTTGGCGGTTTTAGAATAGTTAATAGTTGAAGAAGAAACTTCAGTCCATATAATGACAGCCCCGACGGATTTTTTCTGTAAGTCGGGGATTTTTAAATTACTTTATTATCTATTACTACGCCTTGGCGGGCAAAACCATAGGTCATCACTGTCATAACGCACTGTTCGAAGGCTTTTGTCTGCAATAACTGAGGAATTTCGGACGAAAAGATATTGCGAAGTTTCTCGAATGATGCCCAGCCGAGTTGGATTCGGCTTGTTATCGCTTTCTCGAAATTGGACCTACCTAACTGGACCATAAATGTCCTAGGTATATATGTATTTGTCTACAATTTCGAGTGAAGAGTTCTCAATTATAACTGAGTGAAGAGATACATGAGGATTGCACATCATTTTCAAGCTCATTTGTTGAGAAACTTCGCTGAAGTCATTGAGCAATAAGCATAGTACTATATGTCATCCAGAGGCTCTGTCATGATGACTACATCGTCGGCGAACCACAGTTGAGTGATCTCTATAGATGTTGATAAAAAGTATTTATGTGCTAATATCCAGGGCATTATCTATCTTCGTTTTAAATTTCAGCCGAAGTTTAGTAGTCGTTAAAGTATAACAAACATTAATATAAACTTTCGCTTTTATAATATTAGTAGGATAGTAGGATTTAGTACGTTAAAAATATATAGCACCTAAGTTGCCTAAAAGTTTCCTGGCTAAATTATTATTAATCATCATTAACTATTATTAATGATAGTTTGGCCAGGAATTTGTGAGGCAACCTACTCGCAATATATTTAGTAACGAACGATAAAGGTCGTTGATACAGATCTTAGACTATGAGTTTATATTTTTTTTTTTCAAGAAATTTTCTTAGTAGTTGTCCGAAATTGGAATATTGTTGATTTAAAACACCAGTGCTTGCGAGAGCACTGTAATACTTAAGCTGACGGTCTCGGACGTCACCAATAACAAGTAATAGAGATCGTTAAAGAACCTCTTGATGGCCTCCGTGGCACAGTGGTATGCGCAGTGGATTTACAAGACAGAGGTCCTGGGTTTGATCCTGAGGCTGGGCCAATTAAGGTTTTCTTAATTGGTTCAGGTTTGGCTGGTGAGACGCTTCGACCGTGACTAGTTATCAGCTTAGCGACAAAGACCAGCGATTTTGCGTTTCTGTACGATGTCGTGTAGAAATCTTCAACACGACATCGTCATCTTACCATCAGATCAGATTGTAGTCAAGGGCTAGATTGTAAATTTGAAAACAAAACCTAAAATAACATTACACATTTAGCCCGCCAATCTGCAAACGCGGCGTGGTGAGTCTAAGTCCCATTTTCTATTAGGAAGCTTCTTTCCTACTCCTGCTACCGTAGTGAGCAAATAAAGTTACCTGTTGCCGAACGAACCCCGTTTGAACTTGACTGCATGAACTCTGAACAGAAAATCGATTTGCCATGTGATATACGGGTTAGTAGGTCACGATAGGGGAAACTTCCCTAGCCACGTCGTATTAATTGAATACACGCTTTGATTTCATCATTTTCATGGTTATTAATTTATTATCTTATGATTTTACATTGCTGGACTTATGTTAATATTATTGACTAACGGATGCCCGCGACTGCGTCCGCGTGATATTTAGATTTTCACAAAATCCCGCGGGAACCGTGAAAAATCCGAGAAACAAAAAAATATCGCGGATAAAGATTTTAAAAAGTAATCCGTTCTTAGGGAACGTCTACTAGTAGACTATAAGCCCTTGGAAAAAAATTACCTGTGAAATGAACCAACGTAAGTAACGCTTAGAAGGTTGTTACTATATCAGATTAAATATATATAATTTTAAATTAGGTTAAATAGCTCTGAGCACTATGCCGTCATTTCTGAGCGGTACAGGCAAGTACGTGAGTGAATGGAACATCTCAGATACAAATGAGGAATTATGACAAATATTATTAATGTATGGCTTTGTTATAGTGTGTAGATGATTAAAAATAAATGTCGAAAACCCAATTAATGCCGTAATAAAGTGTCGAAATAAGAAGTCAGTGCAAATTTTTAATTTGCTGTTAATTGTAGAAGCAACATATTATGTAATTTATTATTGTAAGGTATGGGTGTTATTTCTTTTGTACACATATACAGATACTTTACCCATAAACGCTGTACATATTTCTAGCGCAGGGGTCGAAATCCAAGGGTCGCAACCCTATCCCTATAACCAAGTGATTATAAATATTTGTGAAAATAAATAATTATCGAAATGTACCGCTCAGAAATGACGGTATAGTGCTCAGAGTTATTTACTGATATAGGAACAGTCTTCTAAGCGTTAATAATGATAGTGACTCTCCGAGGCGCGGATGTATTGCAAATATAAATATAATAACAATGATAGAAAAAGAACTGTGCCTAAATACATTTTCTACATGTGTGTTACATTTTGCGATCAGATCAATCAGGCAAATGAATTGAAACCACCGCAATATAATCCGATGAAGCTAATATTTTGTGTTTGTGTAAGTTTGGTGATTATTTCGCTACTAGTTATGCACGGTTCGACTCGCGCATCCATGTCCACGTATCGACGTATCTCTACGTATGTGTGTGTCCACGTATGTCCAGTGGCGTGCACTTCATACACGCAGAAATGTACTGCATACCCTAAGGACTCAATACAAACACATTATGTTGGATCACAAAATACATTGTCCGACAAGGAATTTTCCAATTTTTACTTATAGTGCATACCCTAGTTAAATACCTTATGCACGCCACTGCGTATGTCTGAAAAGATTGCGATCAGCTTTAAATTTATATTAAAATTATAAAGAACTAAAGTTTGTTGTATTGTAGGGGGTAATTTCTTCATCCCCTGCAGCGATTTTTAAATTTCTTTTACCATTTGAAAACTAGGTTATTTGTGAGTGTCATTGGGGTTTTATATTTTACTACTTTGTACGTTTTGATTTAATAAATTTTAAAAACAAATAAAATAAACAATGTCAGGAATCGATAGCTTAATATGCTATTTCTACTTGTTTTATACCACCTTCCATTTCCGGGCTGCAATTTGGCGCAAAGAAAAACTCAATATTTCACAACCCGACATTGTAACAGCTTAACCTGGACCAAATATAGCCTCAATAGCTTAACGGTAAGAGCGGTCGGACTCATCACCGAGTGGTGGCGGTTCGATCCCCGCTCCGTTGGTCTATTGTACCCACTACTAATACAGTCTTTCCCGACTAGTTGGAGGGCAATGGGAATGGAAAAAAAATAAGAAGACCTTATTTAATTACATAGACTAGAACCGATAGATTTAACCAAATTAAGGTTACCCAGGACCTCCGTAAATCCACCGCGCATACAAACTACCACTGCGCCACGGAGGCTTGTCTCGAACATCGAAACTAATATGCCATATTATATAATAGTCTGTAGCCCAACGGGTTAACTATTGGATTACCAAAGCTGTTTTATTTTAGGGAAGCAACAACGATCGTTAATTGCTCGTAATTCCTAATTAATTTGAGAGGCTTTTTTCGTTTGCTCTTTCAGACTCTGGCGTAGGCGCTCTACGAAAATAAATATCTACGCGTTTTATTTTCGTAGATATTGCTACGAAGTTACGCCTACGTTTAATGATTAATGATATAACATTTAAAGTTACATATTTTTTTTTAATTTTATATTCAGCTTTTTGTCAGACGTTATATCTATCTATATATATAAAAATTAATTGCTGTTCGTTAGTTTCGCTAAAACTCGAGAACGGCTTAACGGATTTATCTTATCTTGGTCTTGAAATGTTCGTGGAGGTATAGGGAAGGTTTAAAAGGTAAGAAAAAAAATCAAATAATTTCCGGGAAAACCCTAAAAACTGCCCTTTTCTATTTCCCATACAAACGTTAAAGAGTCAAGCGGTAGGGTAGGGTAGGGGTAGGGTAGGGTAGGGTAGGGGTAGGTTAGGGGTAGGGTAAGGTAGGGTAGGGGTAGGGTAGGGGTAGGGTAGGGGTAGGGTAGGGGTAGAGGTATAGAAGGGTAGAGTAGGGATGGAGAATAAGTGCACTTATGTCAAAACGAAGCTTGACCGGGTCCGCTAGTAAAAAATAAAATATGAGTACAAAATGAGATACATACAGTATTCAATATGTTACTGTCTTTAAACTTTTTTTTATTCTTTTCAAGTTAGCCCTTGACTACAGTCTCACAATGATAAGTGATGATGGAATCTAAGATAAAAGCGGGTTAATTTGTAAGGAGGAGGATTAAAATCCACACCCCTTTCAGTTTCTACACGAACTGGAATGCTAAATCGCTTGGCGGTACGTCTTTGCCGGTAGGGCGGTAACAGCCAGACCTAGACCAATTAAGAAAACCTCAAGCGGCTCAGTACGTAGGTCGTCGAAACAAATAATAAAACAATAACAAATAAACATTTCCTATTTAAATTAAAGAAGTTCTTTTGTTCATCTTTGAAGTCTTAAATCCAATGTCAATAAAATAATAAAGACATCAACTGTATTTATCCAAACAAATAAATAATCATCAAAAATTGGAGAAAAATACGAGTACTTACACTTCAAAAGTTGAGTGCCTCCTCCGATTTTTCGTTTGTAAATAAATAAATAACATGAGGGGCAGTTTTTAAAATCCTGACCTGTTGCTCGATTTTTTCGCAGCATCGTACCGGAAATTTAAATCGCACGGCGGTACTGGGGGGTGGTTAACAGATGAGGGTGGCCACCCTCACTACCCGTAGAGCTGATCGATAAAATATAAAGGCACTCGTATAGCCATATGCAGAGTAGACGAATTTTCTATGGAGTCCCTACAAATGTAGATTTTAAATTACGACAAAGTGAAGTATTAGTGGTATGAAATTGATAGTATATTTTATTTGTCATATAACATTTTATTGGACTTCCTATGTAGAGAACGGTATGTTTTGACGGCCTTCGTGGCGCAGTGGTACGCGCGGTATTACAAGACGGAGTTCCGGGGTTCGAGCCCCGGCTGGGCCGATTGAGATTTTCTTAATTCGGGTCCAGGTCTGGCTGGTGGAATGTTTCGGCCGGGACTTGTTACCACCCTACCGGTAAAGACGTACCGCCAAGCGATTTAGCGTTCTGGTATCGTGTAGGAACCGAAAGGGGTTTGGACTTTCATCTTCCTCCTAACAAGTTAGCTCGCTTCCATCTTAGATTGCATCATCACTTACCATCAGGTTAGATTGTCGTCAAGGGCTAACTTGAAAATAATGAAAAATAAATGAAAAAAAATAAAATGTTACGTTTATTGTTTAATGTAGAAAATGTTACACGTGTTACGTATTTATTTTCGACGGCCGCGTGGCGCGTGGGTAGTGACTCTTT
Source organism: Bicyclus anynana (assembly GCF_947172395.1). Lineage (NCBI taxonomy): Eukaryota > Metazoa > Arthropoda > Insecta > Lepidoptera > Nymphalidae > Bicyclus > Bicyclus anynana. The sequence goes on from NC_069110.1 coordinate 5,549,924, forward strand.
TTTATATCTACAGCCGTCGATATAAAAAACAGAGTAACAACCCACGCGATTCAAATCCCGCAACTGGAAAATATTTGAAAAGCCTGCCTTATAAGAGCCTGCTCTAGGATGTAACAGATGTGATAACCCAGTGGATATGACCCCTGCCTTCGATTCGGAAGGCATAGGTTCGCATCCGGTCCCGGGCATGCGGCTCTAACTTTTCAGTTATATGCGTTTTAAGAAAATAAATATCACGTGTCTCAAACAGTGAAGGAAAATCATCGTGAGGAAACCTGCATACTCAATTTTCTCAATTCTCTACGTGTGTGAAATTTGTCAATCCGCATTAAGTGCGTATAGACTAAGGCCAAACCCCTCATTCTAAGAGGAGACTCATGCTCAATAGTGAGCCGAATATGAGTTGTTAATGATAGGTCATGTCCGAGACAGACTGCTTAACGTGCTCTCTAGAAAATCGAAGCACATTATCGCGAATTCTCCCAGGTACTATCGGTGCCGACTATGGAATTCGCTAGAAGTTTCGCAAAGCGATTTGGTCGGTAGTACGGTGTCTAAGAAAGTTTCGAGCCTTCCTGCGATGCGATGTCGTGCGTCTTCACGCGTAATGAGGCGAAAATAATGCCTTCGTTCCATTCCATTGCGGCGGTGTAAATTAACCTTTGCTTGTAAAAAGATAAATAGCGAGGGACATATGATATGTGCTTGAGAATAATTAACAATAGTTTTTACAGGTATTAAAAACATTTTTTACTGTCTCGTCGTCTCGTCGTTATCCAAGTGACAGGAGCTAAGTTTAATAAAAAACGACTTTTACAAAACCAACCCCTTGCGGTAACAAAATTGCAATTGTGACGAAGTTTTGGAAAATAATGTACTAATATTTTTGGAATCCCTATTAAATGAACATGTACAACTTTGCGTACCTAGTACATTTTTTATTCACTGTGACCACTTTAATTGAATACAAAAAAAATCGTTTCAGATAAAAAATGTAAATTAGGCCCGTTTTTTTTTTTTGGAAAAAACATACTTTGTAGTGAAGAAAATTCAATTTTCAATAGTTGAACTAAAAATAATTATGTAGCATAAAATCAACGCTTAAGTAATTTTTCAGCACATGGTAAGGTAGAAGATTTTACAGTTTTGGAGAAAAATTAATATCATTTAAATTTAAATTTCGGCTAACATATATTGTGTTATTTTAGTAGCCCTTGATGTCAGCTATAATCCTGCAAAGTATGTCTTACTATTTACAGGACACCCTGTATAAAAAAAAACTTATTATTGTTTACAAGTACAACATTTTAGATAAAACCATCACCAGTTTATTTATAGCGGATAAGATAATACACGTGTTTGCTATCGAAAAGAAAATTTCGCTAAATAATTCTGAAATTCTTCCTGTTTAATTAGCAGATAATCTTTTAGATGCCTCTTAAATAAAAAATCGATTTGATGTTTCTTTTTTAAAAAGGAATATTCGCCATAACTTTTTTTTTAAAATATGACCATTGACCAATATTCCCATTCTTCTCCAACTAGTCGGGAAAGACTGTATTAGGATTGCGTACGACAATTGACCAACATTTATTTCAAGTAAGCTCAGTTTACAAGCACTTTTGATACGTCAGTTGAATATGTGTTAAGATTCTACCACAGGTACCACAGGAAAGCAGGTTCCCGAAGTGAAACTCAACAGTGTTGCTCTTTAAAAAAAACATACGCTATTATAATTTACAATTGATAACAATAATACAATTTTTTATAATTTTATATCTTGTGTGAAATTGAAAGCTAATCCGATGGCCTCCAAGCACCTTTATCATCAAGGAAATCATCAACGGTGTAATTGTTATCAAACGAAAGAGCCGTGATAGCCCAGTGGATATGACCGCTGCCTCTGATTCCGAAGAGGGTGGGTTCGAGTCCGGGGCATGCACCTCCAACTTTTCAGTTGTGTGCATTTTAAGAAATTAAATATCACGTGTCTGCGTGTGTGAAATCTGCCAATCAGCATTGGGCCAGCGTGGAGAACTATCGGCCTAACCTTGAGTGGAGATTCGAGCTCAGTAGTGAGTCGAATATGGATTGGTAACGACGAATGGTGTAGTAACTTCAGTTAAGTCTCGTCTAAGTATCGAACCACCACCCCTCGGAGTGAGTGATAATAAAAACCAAAATAGTGAATAGGGCAGCAGGTGGGATAACCGTCAAGGGTTAACATGTTATTAATTAAAAAAACACAACCGGCAATTGTAAATCAGTGAAATTATTGTCTGACCGACACAAAAACGACACGTGTGAGGGAGGCTCACACGTGTCAACAACATGTGTACATGCACGTATTGACGCATAGTGGAACTTTGTGCGGCGCCGATTCCACGAAATACAATTTGCAACGGCAAAATGCAACAATGTGGTTGGTTGGAAATTTTGATGAGATAATTCAAGTTTATAATGTACACGAGCGTCACCTTTGTATTATCGATCAACGTTGGGGAGTTATCGAAATTTCACCTTTAGTGTGCTACGGTAATTGTTGTTGGGTTTAGGATCGAAATATTTATTCATGACGATGCTGTGTTTCAGCAGCATTGTCGATGTCGGACACAATTATGGTAGCGCGTAGTCCTTCCAAGGCATCCAGATTTTTGTACTTCCGCTAGCAAATAAGTCATCTGAAAAGGTTTTCTTAAGTAATATATTTTTTTAAACGACTTCAATAAAAAGGTTCAACGAATTCGAATTCGACGCGAATGTTTATTTTTTAAATTTGTTACCGCAGAACTTCGTCATTTCTTAACCAATAACGCTAGCAAATAAGTCATCTGATAAGGTTTTCTTTTTCTTGTGTAGTAAACTATTTTATTGTATTAGATAAAAAAGAATACAATAGCTCTCGCCAATTATTGTCACCACATAAGCGTTTTTTTAAAGACTATTTGCCTTTTCTATTTTTGCCTTGCCTTCTTTTTTGACGGTCTCCGTGGCGGAGTGCGGTGCATTTACATGTCGGAGGTCCTGAGTTCGATTCCCGGCTGGGCCGATTGAGGTTTTCTTAAGTGGTCCAGAACTGCCTGGTGGGAGGTTTTGGCCGTGGCTAGTTACCACCCACCGAAAAAAAGACGTACCGACAAGCGATTTAGGGTTCCGGTACGATGTCTTGTAGAAACCGAAAAGGGTGTGGATTTTCATTCTCCTCTTAACAAGTTAGCCCGCTTTCATCTTATTTATTAATATTATCAGGAGATATTGTAGTTAGGGGTTAACTTGTAAATAATAATAAAAAAAAATACTCTTGATCATTACCCCCGTTCCTCTCCAACTAGCCGGAAAAGACTGTGCTAGTGTGCGAGTGGGTACAACAAAAATACAGTGGGCGGAAATCGACCCAACACCTCTTGGTGACAAGTCTGGCCCCTTTACCGTTGAGCTATTGATGCTAAAAGAGTTCGAGCGGCATGATCAAAGAATTTGTTCTTGTAGTGTTTACATGCCACGGTTCCCGCGCAGTCTTTCCCCCTGTCGCCCGCACATCATGGGAGTGTTATCAACGAACTTGCCAGACTATAGTTCCTTTGGACCTATGGACTATAAAACAATCAGCCGTCCGTAGACATTTAATTTCATAGCTATTTTGAATGAGATTATTGTTAACGCGTTGTACTTGTAATTTCGGCTCGACCCCGAATATGAAATTTCACTTCGCCCTCCATTGTAGTGTACAATTGACTTCGCCACTTTGTTAACACGGATTACATCATCGTATTTGTCATCGTTCTTCGTCTACTAGCTGAGCCCCATGGTTTCTCTCGTAATAAAAATAAAACAAAATACACTACATTAAAAGGAAAAAAAGATGGACCAGCAAGATAGAAAAAAATATTTACTTAATTTTTGACTTATTCCTATAGTCTGGCAAGTTTGTTGATAACACTCCCATGATTTGCGCGATGGGGCGCAAGAATGCGCGGGTGTGAAATCGTGCGTGCGGGGAAGTGAGGTGCATCAGTTGTGGATTTTCAGTCATCGCTACACGCCCCCCGGCCCGCGCGTACTATCGGGAGTGCTACGAACGAAGTTGCCAAGTTCACAACCTCATTGTGCTCACACAAGCACGTTTACCTCCAGCGTTGAATCTAAAAGTAGAGTAATTAAAAAATTATAATAAAGTAATATTTTATACAATTACCTATTTTTTAGACATATCATTGAGAAGAAACAAATCCGCGCTAATCTTTTAGCAGAAGAACGTGAGGAAAGGGAGTTGACCAGAGCTTTGGACGAAAAAGGCCGGCTTATCATTGAGATGAAGACTTCCTTGCAACAAATTAATCAACTGCTTTCCACTGTTGGTAATAAAGTCACCTTATTATACATATACATCCTATTATACAGGGTTCTCGGGAGTATTTATTTCCAATAAATTTAATCCGCGTTGTTGACGAGTCCACTTCAAGGAGCCGAAGTGCATAACTAATATTCTGTTTCCATACAAAGTAATTCAAATAATTCCGACTATCCAAAAAAATGCAAGGAAAGGCGTGTGTTAAATGCACACGTCGTCGTACGTCAAAATTATAAGGATGCGCTAAGGAACGGAAAAGGAAATCTGTAAATAGATTTCCTTTTCCGTTCAAATATTATTTACCTTGATTACTTTTCATTTCCTTCAACATTTTTAATTAATTTCCGGTATATAATATAACCCTAGAGTTATGGGAAATACTCCTCAGCATCCTGTATATCTATCTCTCTGTGCCTTAGAGAGCACGTGCCGTAGGTGCTGGCCTGTCTCTCACCGGTTGTATCGGTTTGCCGTTCCTTTGGGCTATGAGAGTGAGAGAATAGAGAGTGCACTTGTGTTTTCCCACAACCCCATTCTTGTACACTATAATATCTCTTGCGTATATAGTTAGTCTTAACATGAGGTTAGAAAAAAATAATTAGGTCAGGAGCATATTATTTTATTATCCTATTCATAGTGTGTATCTACTGCATTTTAAATAAATTAATTCAAAGTTAACGACAATAATATTTAATTAATAAAATCGGTAAAGATTATTTTGTATCATCAATAAATATTGTTTAATCATCATTACCAACCGCTATTCGGCTCACTGCTGAGCTCGAGTCTCCTCTCAGACTGAGAGGGGTTAGGCCAATAGTCAATCACGCTGGCCCAATGCGGATTGGTAGACTTCACACACGCAGAGAATTAAGAAAATTTTCTGGTATGCAGGTTTCCTCACGATGTTTTTCCTTCAGCGTTTGAGACACGTGATATTTAAATTCTTAAATACACTAACACAATATTTAAATATCGTTTACATTATAGTAATGTAATAACTAAAGTCGTAAACTAAAACTATGAGGTTAATAACTATTATTTGAAACTTTTGTTTTTCGTTGTACTGGATTTCCAAACAAAACTACGCTGTCTAAACGGACAGTGCATTTTAACATTTCGAACATTTTTAATCCGTTCCAATGTAATCCAACACAAAAACCGAAATACAACGGAACTAATTTGACAGAAGCAGAGTATTGTATTTCTCTAGGCCGGAAAAATCAGAGAAAAAAGTTTACAAAATTGCTAAATCCCGTCCATCAAACAATTAGCAATGTTTTGTTTTACTATGCTAGGTTCACGGGAAAAATATTCTGACTTCTATACTACTATTTATTATGTCCCAGTAAGATACATTGTGAGAGCCGTGATAGCCCAGTGGATATGAGCTCTCCCTCCGATTCCGGAGGGTGTGGGTTCGTATCCGGTCCGGGGCATCCACCTTCAGTGCATTTTAAGAAATTAAATATCACGTGTCTCAAACGATGAAGGAAAAACATTGTGAGGAAACCTGCATACCAGAAAATTTTCTTTATTCTCTGCGTGTGTGAAGTCTGCCAATCCGCATTTGGCCAGCGTGGTGGACTATTGACCTAACCACTCTAATTCTGACAGGAGACTCGAGCTCAGCAGTGAGCCAAATATGGGTTGATAATGATGATTGTGATGATGATGAAGATACATTGTCAGTCGCGTGCCATAGAAGGTAGTGACCCTGCTCACAGCATCCACAGTCGTGGGTTAGATGCCCACAAGTGGAAGTTTTTTGTGTGATGGCCATGGGTGTTTTCCAATGTTTGGGTGTATTTATGTACATTAAATAAGTATTTATAGGTAGTTTATAAATATAATCGTATATGATAACTTATACTACTACACGCTTACTTTGGGGCTAAGTAGTGATGTATGTATTGTGCAGTGGCGTGCACAAGGTTTTTAACTAGGGTATGCACTATAAGCACAAATTGAAAAATTCCTCCACCAAACAGGTACGTAATGAATCCTCATTGTATGCATTGCGTTTATGCATCTATGAAGTGCACGCCACTGGTATTGTGTAAGCATACTTGATTATTTAATATTTTATTTATTAGGCGTTATATAGTTATATATCTAGGGATACAGTTATTGTTTTCAAAAATAAAATTGCATTTCATTATTGTAAAGCGCAAAGCCAGAAGCTCGCAATGCAAGGTCTCTTCGTTTTTCTTCAAGGATCGCCGGGGCGCTTTGCTCGTTGCCTATTTTTTCGCTCCACTCGGCCTTGCTAAGCTTGTTTCATCCAGGACTTTATTAACAAGCTTCTGGTTTTGCGCTTTACAAAACTCACTCTAAACGTGGGGTCGTGTTCAGGTTTTCATTTTGTTTAAAGTTGTTATGAAACAATCCATTTTCCGACACCGCCACATCCCCGCCCTATTTTCCAAATGTTTCTATTATTACTATACTAGGGGAAGGCCGCGTCTTCGTCCGCGTGGAATTTAGTTTTTCACAAATCCCTCGGGAACCATGGATTTTTCCGAGATAAAAAGTAGCTGATGTATTAATCCATGCTATAATATATCTCAATACCAAATTTCAGCTAATTCGGTTAAGTAGTCGAGGCGTGAAAGAGTAACAAACATTCATATAATCAAAATCATCAGTTTCGCAAATCTCGGGAAACCATGGATTTTTTCGGGATAAAAAGTAGCCTATGTGTTAATCCAGAGTAAAATCTATTTCCATTCCAAATTTTAGCCCAATCGCTTCTATAGTAGCGGCGTTAAAGAGTAACAAACATCCAAACATCCAAACATCCATATAAACTTTCGTGTTTATAATATTAGTAGGATTCCTAATTTAGCTATATGGCGGCTTTATCTATCTATGACAAGAGTACAAGACAAGTGTAGAGTAAAGTTATCAAGTCGCGCGACTGAAATATGCGCGAAGGATTATTTTTCATCTGATATTATACATTTTACATACACATCACATGCAAGGTGCTACGTTCACCTGCGCGACGTCGTAAGCGAATTACAGCATGTAAAATGCATGGTTATATAGACGCCCGTCTGGATTATGAGTGTCAGATTATTTGTCTGCACCTAGCTTTATAGCGAGAGCCAGTGACGTTAGCATTTGCTATTTTACAAAATTTAAAAGTTTGTCAGTCCTAATACAGATAAGTACCATGGAAGTTATGAAGTTTGGATCGTAGTGGCATCCCTGTTGGCCAACTGTTGGCATGCATATCTTTTATTAACATTCCAATTTTAAACCTAATCACTATTCTTTAGCCAAGTTAAACCTCATTTCTCTAAACCCCATCCTGGAAGGCATTCAGTGGCGTGATGCTATGATTGGAGAGCTGCTGTTACAGGCTAGCTAATGTGACGTCAGCTTGCTGTTACAGGCTAGCTAATGTGACGTCAGCTTGCTGTTACAGGCTAGCTAATGTGACATCAGCTTGCTATTATAGGCGGGCTGCTGTGACGTAGGCACGCTGAGTTTGGCGTTTGAGTTTGGCTTATATGACTGCGATGTTAAAATATTTTTTTAAGTATAAAGTCATGATCAAAACTCCACAGTTGCCTACCATATTTGCCTACCAATAGAAGGGACATGGACTGACATATTTTCAGCTTTTATACAATGACGAAGGTCTAGAGACAAGAAGCTCTTGGAGTATTTGTTTGTAATTCATACTGACTGTGTTAAATGTTTATACAGTGGAGCGCTCGGTCAAGTTTACATTTGCACGGTACACATATAAATGCAATCCTTTTATACGGCATGTACAATAAATAAAATACAGGGCGCGTTTAAAACTCTAGTGACTATAATTTTCAGTTTTCGAATTTGAAGGTGCGAAGGTTTAGTCAAAAATAAAAGATTTTTAGTACATTTTTCATTTCTGTATCGATCTGAAGAGTAGGCCCAATTTTTAACTTCTCCTTTATAAGATTGAAGGTTTCCCTGTTTCTAAATTTTTCAATCGACAAAAGCTTGGTTTGAATTTCAAATATAATACGTAATACAATTCGACTCCTAAATTGAACGTTTAAACATTACCAGGATACATTTGCCTTCTTTATAATAAAATTGCAATACTTGTCTGATATCTTATGTCTTATACTAGCGGACACCCGCGACATCGTCCGCCCTTAGACCTCTTTAATCCGGCCTCTCTCTCTTCTCGATCTCTTTAGCAAAATCCGTTCTTAGTGAATACCTTACTAACTATGAACTACCTCCGTGCCAAATTTCAGCTTTGTACATCAAGCAGTTTTCGAGATTTCGTGATGAATGACCTTTCGCATTTATATATTAAGATTTTGAATTGTTTTTTTTTTAGGAGAGCCAAATGTCAAAATACCTCAGGTAATGGGAGGTACACCGGCAGCTATTAAATATGCCTTTGAAGATGTGCTCCAACCAATACCGGAAGTGGAAGCTGACTGTGAGTATCTGACTGAGATCATTGTGTTATTTTATTATTAAGTCAAATATTGCCACAAAATGTATCTATAGCACAGATTAAAGAATAATAGGTAGATAGAGCGCACGGAATACGGCGGTGTCTTAACCGTTCCTAATACAAAATTCAAAAGAATACATTCTCGAGTCGGTACGTAGTATTCAATCAAAATATAGTAATAAGCTAACATGACAGTTTATTAGAAATGTCATTTGTAGCTCGAGCTTCATTAAAAGTTTGCGCATCAAAACGTTTTACGATGTTAACATGTAACAAAACAGTTGACGTTGTGTTCGTATAGCTTGGCAACTTCGTTCGTAACACTCCCGACGGGCCGCTCGGGTCGGGGGCGTGTACACAGTCTCTTCCCTCGTCGCCCGCATATCGTGGTAGTGTCATCAATGATCTTGTCAGACTATATAATACATAACATACTATTGATGTTTGTCCGGTATAGCCTTGTGCTTTCGAGTCACGAGGGTTCAAATCCTGGGTTATATGAGATACTGAGTTTTTCTTTCTTCTGCAGAAATGTTAAGTTGGAATTCTCAGCCCGGAGTTGATAATTTGGTAGTCTTACACTCCCGTGCCTCGAAGAGGACTTTAAGCCATGGTCTCGCAATCAGAATAAAAAAGGTCGAGCTATACGACCTATAGAAGTCGTTTTTCTTTGTGCTTTCGTCCTTTATCAATAAAAAGAAAGAGCGATATTTTCGGTTCAGCGCTATTGATCAGCAATATGTCATTTTGTATACACGAGGTATTTTTATACATATGTATGTACGTTACATTTTTTTTTTCTCAGTTGATAAATTAATCTCTACCGCGCGCCAGAAAATTGCAGCGCTGATTCAAGCGGTATCTAAAATGGAAGTTAATGATGACGTCCGAGCAACTGCTCGCCATTTCTACAACAATATACTTGCGAGGTTGATGAGAGACAACTACAAAGAAGAAGTAACAGCTGAAGGGGGTATGTATTAGAAAGGTAATATTCGCAGTGAAAATAAGACGGTAGAGGATTTAAAATACATACTATATAATAATATAAAGCTGAAGAGTTTGTTTGTTTGGTTGAACGCTTGGCAGAAAATGTAGGGGGTAGGGTAGGGATGGGGTAGGGGTAGGTTTCCGATTCCGGAGGATGTGGGTCCGGGGCATGCACCTCCAACTGCCAATCCGCAGTGGGCTACCGTGGTGGACTATTGGCCTAGCCCCTATCACTTTGAGAGGAGACTCGAGCTCAGCAATGAGCCGACTATGGTTTGTTAATGATGATGATGGATGATGATGATGATGATGATCGTGATGATGACAATGATGATGACAATGATGATGATGATGATGATGATGATGATGATGATGATCGTTATGATGATGATGAATATGATGATGACGATAAAGACGTTGATGACGATGATGACGATGATGATGATGATGATGATGATGACGATGACGATGATGACGATGACGACGACGATGATGATGATGATGATGCTGCTGATGATGATGACGATGATGATGATGATGATGATGACGATGACGATGATGACGATGACGACGACGATGATGATGATGATGATGATGATGCTGCTGATGATGATGACGATGATGATGATGATGACGATGATGATGATGATGACGATGATGATGATGATGATGACTATGACGATGATGATGATAATGACGATGATGATGATGATACACATCAAGGTGACAAGTGGACAAACACATACAAGTGGTAAAAGAATATAAGGGCTATATAAAAGGCTAAAAATATTATGTGGAGATACTCAACAACATGTATGTTCGTTATGTTCATAATCGCTTGAATAAAAGCCGAAATCCCCTTTTGGGCTCGCCTTTCAATATGGCGGATACAGATGCATTATCAGCGGTAGCATGTAGTAATGCAGAGTACTTATTTAGTCTGTGTGCACTGGTTAGTAGTAAAGTCCACCTTTTATCTTCTACCAGTGTGCGCAGTTAATAACTTTCCAACTGTTAAGTATAAGACTCCTGCTGATTTCTTTTGATGTAAATTTGTTTGAGTATCAGCCGCCCTAGCCAAGTGGCACGTCGATTCTCTTTCTACGATCGCTAACGTTTCGAAAACTAGTAAAATGTATGGGAATGTCAGATCATGATCACGTGACATAAATAGAATACAAAATGTCATTAATTATATTTAATATTAAAATTCTAGTTTTCGAATCGTTAGCGATCGTAGAAAGAGAATCGACGTGCCACTTGGCTAGGGGGACAGCGCTTCGTACAATAGAATTCCCTTACAACAACAATACGAAACGAAATAATAGAAAGAAGCGCGAGAAAATACGTCCCCAGAGTCACTGCAGAAGCTTAAAAAGTTACGTCTACTTTGATAAAAACTTTGATAAAACTCTATAATATTTTGCTTTAAGCTTTTGACCTTTGTTTAAATTGTTTTTTCTGTTCTATTTCTTTATTTTTATTTTATGTTGTAGTAGGGGAGGCCAATAGCGAATTTCGGGATTTAGTCAAGCGTGAAAGATGAAGGGGGACACCATACACGTTGTTCAATACCCCCACCAATTATCATCAACAGTTTATATTCGGCTCACTGTTGAGTATGAGTCTAAGTATGAGAGGCTAATCGTCCACCACACTAACCTAATGCGGACTGGCACTGGACTTCACAACGTAGAGAATTAAGAGTATTCTCAGGTAGATATGCAGGTTTCCTCACGATGTTTTCCCTTCATCAGTTGAGATACGAGATATTTAATTTCTTAAAATGCTAATTACTGATCATCAGAAATACTCAATAAGCATCTAGATCAAGCTTGGCTGGATTAGTTAAGAAATAAAAAAATGTGCATTTTGAAAATTTGTCGGTTTGAGCGTAACCATAAAGTTGCAAAAACTTTTGCATTTAGTCTCTTGAAGTTTTAGAGCGCGTTTGATTTTTTAAATACCATTATTAAAAAATACCTAATCTGCAGATTATCTGAAGCTTAACTGAAAATTAGCTTGAAGCTTAGCTGAAAATTAATGTTCATTTAATCGTTTAGACTTACAAACTGAAAATCTGTAGACACGTTTTCCACTATTGAACGAATAGAAATATATTTTAACCTATCAACTAATTTACTAAATCCCGGGAGGCTCGAATTAATCCCTACATAGTAACAAAGGCTCCCCTACCAATGGCCAAATTCCACTTCAATATGTACACATTGTATCCACTTCATTAGACTAAAGTTTATTGCAACGTTGACGTTGTAGGTACTTTGACAATTAGGTAATATTTGATCATTTAGCGGATGGACCCTTTGTCTGAAACAATTGAATGCAGCCAAATTAATTGAATTTGCTAATTTAGATACAACAAAAGCATACGCATATCTGCGAGTACTTGATATGATTGCAACGTAAATCCGATAATATGATTAAATGGACCTAGTTGATTGATGTCAAAGCAGTACGATTATTGTGTTCGCTGTACCTACTTGGATATGAACTCTTATGCCGGCAAAATTGTTTAGAGACATTTTCAATTTTGCATTTATACCTTGATGGAATAAATACTACACACATACACTGAATATGTTGAAATATCAGAAAACAATAAATTCATTTAATCTATCAATCTAACGGATTGTGTTTTTTATTTAACAGGCTTGATTGAATTCGAAATGGAGGATCCTAATGTACCAAGCCACGCAATAGTCAAGTTGAGAAGCAAGCAGCTCATAGATGCGCAAGTCAGTGAGTTTGATGTACCGGATGCACCAGCCAAGAAGTAAAGCATTGAGAAGCAGTACAAACTAACGTATCAGTGGCGCCCATAAGGAGTTTTATCTGGAGTAGGCATGGAATGTACAAATTACATAAAATAGCAATTAACTTCTTTAATTCAAGCCCATAATAAGTCCTCTCGGTCGATAGTACATTTTTGCACATTTGGTGAGGACACTAAATACTCATTAATAATATCAAGACTAACTTAGCAGATTTTTTGTCATATCAAAAGTCAGTTGTACTAATTTATTTTTGATCATTTATATAAAAAAGTGAAACTTACGGCAATTTTATTTATTAACCACCCTCCGCATATTTTTTCATTTATTGTTGGTAGTGGATAACATTTTAATGCTTTCATTTGTTATTAGACTTTGAAGTGAGGCTGCTTAGTAAAGCTTCTCTTTAAAGTAATAAATATTTTAAAGAGAAGCTTACTCGTTCATCAATTTCATTTATTATATTATACTCGGCATTTGACTGGATTTAAATGACGTCATTATACGAAAAATCGACATTAAAGTAGAAGAGTACGAAAAATTTTAGCTACACTGTTTAATTATTCAGTTACAAATTTATAATTTATATTAACACAAACATCGCGAGTTAAATAAAAGTTTGTTTAATGAAACGGAAGCGAGTTCAGTTTATAATTCAGTCAATAGACAAAACTTTTAGTTACAAAAAAGCTTTGATTCTTTTGTAAGCGTACTATTTAGTATGCAAATATTTAATTTTTACGTAAAATGTTTTACATGTCGCTGTTTCCATGGAAATATTGAAATACAAACCTTTTATGCTGTTCCAGGAGAGCGTTAGCCCAGTGTATATAACCTATGTCTCCTATTCTGGAGGGTGTGGGTTCGAATCCGGTCCGGGGTATGCACCTCCAACAGTTGTGAGCATTTTAAGAAATTAATATCACGTGTCTCAAACGGTGAAGGAAAACTTCGTGAGGAAACCTGCATACCAGATATTTTTTTTTAATTTTCTGCTTGTGTGAATTCTGCCAACCCGATTTGGCCTGCATGGTGCAGACCACATGGTGGACTCAATAGTCCACCATGTTGGCCAAAGCGGATTGGCAGAATGTTGCAGAGAGGGGTTAGGCATTGACCTAACCTCTCTCTGCAACTCAGCAGTGAGCCGAATATGGGTTGATAACGAGACCGAAGTTGTTCCAGATTAACAAATGTTAGCCAAAAATAGTTGTATAAGTTACTAAATAAGGTATCGGACACAACAAAGCTAGGAAAATTATTCATAATCTGCCCATTGGACCATTGTCATACTCACTGCTATCATTTTACGCATAATAATTATTATAATAAACTTACTTAAATATGCAAAACAAATCAACCTTTAATGTACGCTACACAAATACATATATGCACCGGGTGGGGAATTCTGCCCGGTAGGGAGAGCTAACTGCCGGGGGTCAGGGTGACAGGTGGAGAAGCCGGCGGCAGAGTTCATTAGCCGAGTTCAGCAAGACCCCTTTTGTATTTTGGCTGTGAACTTTATTATTATTATTTACATTTATTTTAGTCTGAGGGGAAAATGAGTTTGTTTATTTAAAAGATATGTCAATAACTATTTAAAAAAACATTAATCATCATTATCATCACTTGCTGCCATCCCAATAATGAAGTTTGCAGATCAATATGCGTAAAGCTTTTGTGAGTTTTGGAAAAAATTTCATGCTACTTATGTGATACCCTGTGTTAAAGTAACAAACTTCCTTTCAAAATTTCGTATTTGATGTATACGAAATTTTGTATTTATTGTATCACGGATTCTAACACGAATTCCCATATTTTGTATAAAATACAGTGGAGTTTTGACACCCAGAATTTATTAAGTGAACAATGCCAGCAAAGTTCGTAGCAAACACGTAGCGTTGTAGACGGGACCGTAGCCAGTGTGCTACGCGCTGTTCACGGGATAATATGTTTGTGTGAGTGAGTTAAGCTTACCTGTTGAGCGTAGCAACCGGCCCCGATATTGTGTTTCGATATTATATTTTTATTTGGTAAGTTGTTTTCGTTATTTTTCTTACACTAATTAATGGATTTATTTTACGAGCATATTTTTTGCCCGTTTAGTAATACACAATAAGCTACTTAACTTATTTTTTGAAAGGTCTTAATTGGTTCTTATCCTTCTCGTAAAAAATAATGATGATCGTTAAAAATATATCTTATTTTTTGAGACTTTTATTGCTGCTAGCATAATTTTATTTTTATTTAATTTTATGATAAAATGGCGAAAAACCAGTCGGTCTGATGGTCTATAGGTTGTCTGTGCCATTACGTTAAGCAAGTTTTGTTTGCTAGTTTTCGCCATCCAGTTTTTTATTAGAAAACATTTATAATATTTATAATATTTACATTGAAAGTATAGCAATTACCATCTCTGTACTTAATTGGATTCCAAGAAAGTGGTAACTGTTAGTTAGAGGACCTAATCGGTCTAAAAAAAAAGTAATCGGACATCGTCTTGAGACGTACTGAGACTATGATGTCACAAAAAGGCCGACAACGTTAAAAATAGATTGATTACGCAATTTTGAACTTGAGGTTCTAACTCACTATTTTTACTTTCTTTTTTAACTTTTTCCAAATATATAAAACTCGAATGTTTAAGTATCGTGTTAATAGCTATAATCATTTGAAAAAAACATACTTATATTGGAATCACAGAGGATACGTTTCAACTTTGTTAATATGAGTAATCATGATGATGTTTTCATACCCTCGCTACTTCAATATATGTGCATCGTATTTACAAATTAACGGCGCAGGCCTTTGATAAAGAACGTAAATGATTCTGTGAATTTCCCAGAATATAATAATTATTCGCAAAAGCTCCGGTAGTCAATTTCCTTTTTTTTTTTAAAAGAATTAATGCCATATCTTTACAATAGGCCAATATTGTCATTTCCCTAGTCGGGAAAGACTGTATTAGGAGTGGATACGACAATAGACCAACGGGGCGGGGGTCGAACCACCACCCTCGGTGATGTGTCCGACCGCCCTTACCGTTGACATATTTCGCTGGAATGGTATAAACTCAGAACACAGAAAACATATAATTAAGTTTTCATTGTTCTCTGGTTCTATACGAATTCATTGAATATCGGTAATAATGAATTTTACAATTTGCAATTGCGGGAATTTTGAGTATGCAATCGGGGTACGAAATTTCGTACAAAAGGGTGGTGTGATGTAATCCAAAATGGCTGCAAATAAATGTTGAAATGATTTTACCTTTATGTGAGAAATCGAGTCAAATGGTATTCAGTACCTGGCCACGAGGCATTCGTAATAACCACGGAATTAAAATTTACTCGTGTACTGGAACACGCTTCTTTCATATTTAGTTATGAAAACTCGTACTCTTAAAGTGTTATACAGATAGTATACTATTATCGTGAATTGCGGCAAACTTTCAAGAGTGAAACGAACTGTCGTACTCGTAATCGTACCCACGCTATCTGAAAAACATTAAAGTATGTACTATAGTGTGTCCTAAACGAAAATTAGTGTTTGTAATTAAATACTTTTACATAATTTCCTTAATTTTGAGTTGAAAGTTATTTCATGTTAAGTTATACTTAATATTTACTATTGACACAGATGTGAATACAAATTCTCTTCAAAATTTCCATTTTTCACTCGTGATTTTTATTTTTTCGAGAAAATCGAATTTTTAGTAAAAGAAAATAGACTATAAAGAGTAGACTATTTTGCTCTATGAGACCGTTTTTAAAGTCCATTTTCATAAAATACAAAACGCATCGTACGTCTTCATTTAGATTTAGAGGATCCGTATGCCTTGAACTGTCGCCCCTTCTGTTGCTAAAGCGTTCGCTTTAGCGTTTCTCATGTTCTATGGTCGTAGTTAATTTTTGCACAGTGATTAGATTTTTGAATCATCTAAGGACTTAAGATAAATGAATAGAGTTCTAATAAACGAGCAACACGCACCGGCAGCGGATCATGGCAATGACCGACGAAATACCGAGCGAACCACTCGGGTGACTTTTTAGAGTTCCCTACCCAAAAGATGAAACGGGACGTCATTGCTACGACTCCGCTGCCCGTCACAGCGTCCTTTCATCCGTCTGTCACTTGGCTGTATTTCATAAGCCGTGATAGTTAAAATGTTGAAATTATTACAGATTTATCTGTTGTCGTTATAACAAAATATAGATGATAAAAATATTTAAAGGGGTGTTTTTTCGTTTTAATAAATAATTGCATGGAACCCCTCTTCTACAACTCGCACTTGGCGGTTTTTTAAGAAGACTTGCAATGTCGCGTACGACTGAAATAAGTGCACGAATAAAGCTGGATTTATATTTGTCTGACAAATCGTCGTCATCAAAATAGAATCGGTATCATACATTTTGTATGCGGCACATCAGAAGCCATCACATGTCACAACACATAAGTGTAAACGTTGCCATACAAAATGTATGATGCCGATTCTGTTCTGATGCGGCACGACCCGACACGTCAGACAAATATAACGGCTTTAACATAACGGCAGGATACAGGTAATCGATCGACAGACACGGCGAATAGCACCGTCGAAACCAAACGAGTCTATTATTTTCGCGTCGAAAAAATTAACAGTGAAACTTTTATTTTATTAGCTAAGCAAGCTATTTTGAAGTGTTGTCACCCGCAACCAAATAAAAAGACATGTAGTAAAGAAATTAAAATGGTTTTTCTTTACTATTAACTAGGTATAATCGAAGATTTCGATACTTATTTTACTGTACTCTATTTCTCATACTTGTTATTGAATTCTTCATCATCGAGTATACAAGTATATATTCCAATTCCTATTCTAAACATACTCTACAATGTCTTCAAATCAAAAATATTATGTC
Organism: Bicyclus anynana; assembly: GCF_947172395.1. Lineage (NCBI taxonomy): Eukaryota > Metazoa > Arthropoda > Insecta > Lepidoptera > Nymphalidae > Bicyclus > Bicyclus anynana. The sequence goes on from NC_069110.1 coordinate 5,567,423, forward strand.
AAGAACCAAAAAAAATATTACTTTCACAGCTATATCGAAATTTCAGAGACATTTTGCCTACCTAATCGCGGCGATGAACGTAGTGCCGCCCCGCCTGCCGCCAATATCCGAGTCCAGGCAGTTCAAATTCAAATTCTAAATTCATGAACTCAACATAAAAATAAGAATAAGAATTGTTTATTTGAAATATTCAGTATAGAACATAGATTTACGAGTCGGTACAAGTGGTATAGAATTACAATGACGTTCTGGACTTTAAACTAGGTAAGCCCGTGTCTTAATGGCCAGTGACTTCCCTTAGGTACATACTCATAGGTGCAATAACATAAATGATGAATTAAAATAAAATATGCAAATCGTTAGAATTTTTAAAATTTTTAGATTAAAAATACCAATACAATACTTAATAAAAACATTGTTTTGGATGAGCTGTTTTGTTACTAACTTTGTGTGCATGCTTTAGTGTGTATGTACCGACATGCGTGCGCTTAAGAGCTAGTGAGTTAGTGTGCGCGCGTGAGAGTGTGTGTGTGATTTCGCGCGTTTACATGCGTGTTAGTGTGTGTATATGTGAGTGTGTGTCGCGCGGATGAGTGTGAGCGGGTCGCGCGTAATATTATTATAAGCATTTACTTAACCTAATATCTATGTAATATGAAACCAATATGATACTGACCTCTTATTGTGCTCTCATAATGTGTCCCAATAGACAATAGCTTATTGAAACTGTATCACTAATCTATGCTGCAGACAATAGCTGCCGAGCAAAGTGTCAGAATGACATGAAATGGACAATAACAACTAAAAGCTCCACGTAAAAGCTTTTTGCTACACAGGTTTCTTTTAACATCCTTCAATGCGTTCTTATGTTACGTCTCGTTGCCATGGCAATGCTCTATTTCAATAACATTTTCTCAGTATACGAGGTAATCCTATACCTCTGATACCTCGATGAACTAATTAACGTGTCTGCAGACAAAGCCCCTTTGGGCGTATAAAGAATAATCAATAGACCAATTGTTGTTGTGTCGCTTGTGACATAAAATGACGTTATGTGAAATATGAAACCGTAAAAGCTTTTATTTAGTATAGAATTTAAAACAAAATGGGCCTTGGGCATGCTCCTTTAACTAAATGACCGATTCGACTAAGGTTGATTTCCGTCCGTTGAACTTATGTCATACTTCATTTCGAGTACCTAACACTTTACCCTTAGAGGGAAGCTGGTTATGTTTAAAATATTTGATCTAACTTTTGCTTTTTCTATAATAGTTTTACACGTCTATTACTTTTTCTGTTTACGCTTGAGATAATCTTGTTTTATTCGAAAGTTATTGCATGTGTCGGAGACGAGTTGACATCAAAAGCGAATTTAAAAAGCAAAACACGGAAACATATCAGGTTTAATAATTCCAATTAAAATGTTAGAACCAATAAACCTTCGAGTGGCAGACAAAATCCTTCAGTAAAGTCCCGGACTTGTAATCGATGGACGTAGGGTAAAACACGTTTTCTAGAACTACATAGTTAACACCCCCCTTCGCCGCTCAAGTCGTTCTATCCCAAAATAATCCATGAAGGATTATTGTACAAAAATGTGTGGGCGTATCGAACGTCAAGACAAAAATTAGCTAGTCGTCTATATAGCCAGCACTAGGCCTTCTAGTATTCCCCATCTAACTCACGGAACACTTATTATTATATCGACTCGTGACGACACATGTCGACCAATCTAATAATTCACTCGCGCGAACACATGCTGTTTACGAATTACTGTAACCGTTGCATATTTTAAAGATGATAAAATAATAGCATTACAATTGCTGGGTACATATTTATTAATATAAAATATTACTGTAAAGAATAATATATAAACATATTTAATATTATTTTTCAGAAAACACACAAGAAGAAAATACTGTGAGATAATGTTTTTGAAATAAATAAACGTTCGGAAAACTTTCAGTATAATTACTGAGGCGTGAAAGACTTTGCAAAGTTTATGAGGACGTGAAAATCTTGTGAAAATTTATTCTTTCATTTTTCTACAATACTTGATAAAATATCTCCGACATTGCAAACTCATAAGTGCCTCGGATGTTTACAGTATCGTGGGAGTAACACAAAGTTTAAAAACTCGCGTATTGTAGGTACTTATGTTAAGAACTCTTAACTGGCCCCATTGTTGAATCATAATATTCATATAAACTTGAACTAAAAAGTTAAATATGTTCATAAGCTGTCTCGTCAGTCCTGTGTTAGTCTATGTGGTTTCTGATTGACGTAGGGCACGAAGGTACCAATCCCTTGGTCGGGCCACGAAACCTTTTTTTTTACAACTCTCCAGTGTCTCGGTCCTCGGAGAGTACGTTAAGCCGTCGCTCCCGGTCGTTATCATTGACATCTCATATGATCGTTAAAGAATATTGTAGTTGATTCATATCAAATTTAATATAAACAATGTTAATTTCATATAATACATGGAATATTAGTCTGAAATATTAGTCAATAAAAATTAATTAGATTTCAGATGTTAATACGATTTCATAGAATTTAAAAATTATGTATGTATTACTTTTTTCAAACGTCAAAACCGCAGTTGTCCATTTTGTGACGTCACGTTGTCACTTTATGTCACTAAAGTAATAAGCGTCAAACTAATTAATACCTAATCATTTTGTCAAACACTTTGAAGTTTTGTTAGGGTTCCGTGTTTACAGGCTTACATCACGACCCTATCGGCCATGATGGTCTATATTTTATCTATCGTTGGCTTGGTTGGTATTGTCAAAAAATATTTAAAAATTGATGTATTCTTGCATCACAAAAATAGATCTAGTAGAACGATAATGAACTGTTTAAGATCTTTTAAAAAAAGTGTCAATTAGCCTATCCAACATTATCAACCTACATTGACCTAGCTGTTTATTACCACAATATCTCATCGCATCTCATCGTAGTAATAATTATATTTGGGAATATGAATGTGACTCGAATTAAGGCCAGCTGATATTTTCATAGAGCCGTGATAGCTCAGTGGATATGACCTCTGCCTCCGATTCCGGAGGGTGTGGGTTTGAATCCGGTCCGGGGCATGCACCTCCAACTTCAGTTGTGTGCATTTTAAGAAATTAAATATGTGTCTCAAACGGTGAAGGATAACATCGTGACGAAACCTGCACACCAGAGAATTTCTTAATTCTCTGCGTGTGTGAAGTCTGCCAATCCGCAGATTGTGGATTGGCAGACTTCACACACGCATTGGGCCAGCGTGGTGGACTATTGGCCTAACCCCTCTCATTCTGAGAGGAGACTCGAGCTGAGCAGTGAGCCGTATTTGGGTTGATAACGACGATATTTTCATTGCATTTCTGATTCTCATTTTTAATCACAATCAATATTTCTTAATTTAACCAGTTCTAAATATGAATTTCACTTATTAAAAAGTGTATTAAATTCCCGAGAAATAAGTGAAACGTTTGCTATTGATCCGTTCGATAAGTGACGTAATTTTCCACTATTTGTTCAGGCAACCAATAGAAACATTTGCCATTTGTGACGTCGTAGTTCCCGTTCGCATAAACATCCTGTGCCGGGAAATTATTTAAAGATAGAACACGCCAAACAGAGCCGTCGTGAGCGGCGTGACGTTCTGTGTGTGACGTCATCGGCTCTCTCGACGCCAACGTCTCGTCGCCGTCCCGACCCGTCCGGTATGTAGCGAAACCTTGAGGCTGGATTTGTTATTCCGTGACCGTCATAAGCTGGTAAGTGTTGTGTGTTAAGCTTTAAGTACCTTTTATAACTGGGTAGCAGGAGTGGGGATTTTGAGATTTACTACATTTAAATTTTGACTCATCTGAAATTATTCCCATTTATTTGGCAAAACAACGTTTGGCTGGTCAGACAGTAATATGAATAGATATAATAGGATTAAACTAAATGTAATTCAGCCTTTTCACGGACTTCAATTACCTTTTTTTTTTTGGAAAACAGTTATTTAAACAACCTTTAGTAGAAGTAGTCTCAATAATAGTAAAACAGATTTCAGTAAGTTTAACTTTCGCGCTATTGACGCTTATGTTTTTTTTTCTACAAGTTAGTCCTTGACTACAATCTCACCTGATGGTAACTGATGATGCAATCTAAGATGGAAGCGGGCTAACTTGTTAGGTGTAGCATGAAATCCACACTCCTTTCGGTTTCTACACGACGTCGTACCGGAACGCTAAATCGCTTGGCGGTACGGATTTGTCGGTAGGGTGGTAACTAGCCATGGCTGTAGCCTCAGACCTCCGTCTTGTAAATCCACCGCGCTTACCACTGCGCTACGGAGGCCGTCATTACGTCTCGGTGAGGAGGCTTATGTTTTATTTTATCCATCTATTCTTTATTACTAATATTATATAGAGGTAATGTTTGTGGCATTGAAGGGGGAAATCTCTGGATCTACTGAACCAATTTTTAAATTAACTTATCTCTAATATGTTATTCGTGAGTGTCATATTATAATTGTTATTAAAATTAGTCCATATTAGCCGTGCCTTTTTTTACATGATCATTAGTGAATATAGGTCACTCACCTTTCCGTTCAAGAAGCAAAATGTCTGTTCTATGAATTAGTAAGACTCTGTAGTCAAAATGGTGGTTATTGAACCATATATATCTTTGTTTGAATACGGTCCATTTTCGATGAAGGTATGGAAGCTTCAATCGAGGAATTCAATCTTCAAGCTCTCCTTTGACTTGCCCGTTCAAGGTGTGTCTTGTAAAAATATACATTTTAAAGAATGGGGATGATGACTTGGTTTGAATATATTGATTTTCATGATACATTCGTGTAAATAAGGTCAATGATAACTAATTTATACAAAAAGAGCAAAGATTGTCTGGATATTTGCAAAATAAATAACATTATAAAATTTCAAAATCTATTAAAAATCTTTTATCGTAATTATATGCAAAATTCATATGGATTTAGCTTCCTTAAATTAAATGTGACATTTTTCAATAAATGAACAAAGATATTAGTAGTTTTGTTTAACCTCCCATACAAATCCAACGATCATATGGACCTACGACGTCATTAATACCATTTTGTATGGGGCGTTTTTCAGGGATCCGCGGCAGCGCCGCAAATCTGACCCTTTAAATCCCGGTAGCTCCGAAAGTAATGATCGCAGATATCCTGTTACTTTTACAAAATTGCTTTACTATTAGCATACTCCTCATTTATATACACTTTAAAGAAAAACAGCCATCATCCCTATTCCCCGTACTCTAATCAAAAGTACTAAAGATCTTTGTCAATTTAAGCTCACTGTTGTTGTAAGTGCAGTAATGCACTCTACTATAAAAGCACACTTTGCTTGCTTCTTTGATTTTCCGATTAAATAAGCGACGCATACTGTAAACAAGAAGAAAATGCAATCATATTTTCACAGACATTTTATACATTATAACAACGTGGAAAAATGAGACGCAAAGAGGATGATGTCTTTCTTTGTTAAAGCTTTTGCATATTTTATCTAAATAGTCATATACGCTATTATATTTCTATTTTCTCACGCTAAAGGGCACTACGCGGGTGATACCGCGTGCCGTCGGCAAGTAATTTATAAAAGTTAAAATAATTTTCATTAATCAATTCTTCTCTCGGTAAATAAAATTTGAAAGCGTGCAAATTTATAATAAATTACCTGTGGATGTGAAGAATGCCAAATCGTTAAACACATTTAAAGCTAAATTAAGAAAATATACACAGTGGTATTACCACTAACACTTACACTGTGGTAACGATTTCGCACCGAACATCGTACATTTCTGTAGGTAGATCGAAAAAAAAATCGTTTGCTTTCAGCTGATTGTAAAATAGTTAATAAGATTTATTTATAGTTGTTTCTCTGTAAGTGAATGTAAATTCTTTAAGAGAAATAAAGATTCTTTGACCACAATCAATTGTTATACAATATATATTATTCACAGCCAAAAATAAACAACCCCTAGGCCCTGGTGACCCCGCTATTCCCGGCTCTGGCAGCGGTTGTGGTAACTGCGGGGCAAGGGGTGTCAAGAATAGCTAGACCGAGGATATAAAACGGGTTGCAGGGAGCCTCTGCTTCCTTAATATAGCTCTCGCCTTCGGCTTGAGCTTGCAATATCGCCTACGCTGTAATTTTCAAGTTACCGCACTTATATCATAATTATATAATAAATATTATATGATACCAAAACACTAAAAAAAAAAACAAAGTCAGTCTTTCTGTCAGTCTGTCTGCCTGCTTGTTTGGGTATGCTTTGGCACAGCTGAACCGATTTTAATAGGATTTTCATAGTCAGAACAGGCAGATGGAAGAGGGTATTGAGCAACATTTAAGATATTTTTTAATCCGGATAAATCAATGGTTTCTGCGGGATGTGTGAAAAACTGAATTTCACGTGGGCGAAGTCACCGGTGTCTGCAAGTACAAAATAAAACTCTACAATTTCTTTTTCTTGTAGTATTGCTGCAATGTTTAAATGTCAACATTTAATTGGAGCGTTGCGTACTCGTGTGTCTTATTAACTAGGAATCCAAGTTTACAATACAAATACGATACTGCGTTTCAAACAAAGGGAACGTCTCCGTTCTAGGTATTCATGCATACATTGTTTTGTACTGTGCGCTCGGTCAGAATCAATTAGAGCTACTGGCGTGGAATATTCGAACTTAATTAATTACATAGTATAGTCTATGTATTATTATTATGTATTATTGCTTAATATTTATGTATTTAAATTACTTAACTTTTCTTATTTTTTGTGTGCGTATACCCGAATCGGTGCTTACGTTTTTTTTTTTTTTTTTCTCTTCCACAGTGGTTGTCTGGAAGAGATCGCTCTTTAGCGATAAGACCGCCATTTGTACATTAGTTTCTAAGTGTTATTATAAGTTATTGTTTATTTTTGTTTTTAATGTACAATAAAGAATATTTCTTCTTCTTCTTCTTCTTCTACATAGACTTAGTTTTGATATGTATGAAAGAGCATACATTTTAATATATTTTTAACTTAGTACTTCGTAGGGAAGATGAATGATATCCAGTTGATTCCGGGCGTCCGCTAGTAATAAATAATTAAAACATAAAATACTACCCACTTCATACTAACGAAACTAATAAACAATAGAAAACATTATGTATTTGAGATAATATCAAAGACTACTAAACGAATATTCCTGCGATTTTTATTAATAGAAGGAGGAAGGTTTCGGTATACAATTTGTAAAGAAAATGTTGGAAATATTATGTCGGTATTTGTCAAAAAAGGAAAAGCGCGTGGGTGCAGAGAAAACGCTACCCAACCCCTCGTAGATATAATTAAAACGGGCTTGGTGGAATACTCGTAGGTATTCCTCGTTTCTAGAGCAGACTATAACCACACTTCTAATGGTCACGTACATTGATAAAATAAATGGATTTTCTGACAGAGACATTCTAGTTGGCTAATAGTTTATAAACTATTCTGTACTATTAGCTAACTAGGAAAGAAATCTATTAATTGATCTCACTCATCGTTGATACACTAAAAGATTTTCTACTTTTTCTACTCTGAGACAAAACGAACCTTTCTATTTGTTATCACAGTTTGTGAGGCACATATCACACTAATATTATGTAAGTGTGAAAGTGTGTAAGTATGTTTGTTCCTCTTTTACTGAAGCGATTTGGCTGAAATTTGGAATGGAAATAGATTTTACTCTAGATTAACACATAGGCTTGTCATCCCGGAAAAATCCATATTTCCCGCGGGACTTGTAAAAAACTGAATTCCACGAGGACGAAGTCGCGGGCGTCCACTAGTTAATATTAAATGGATAAAACCATTTGATTCAATAACGACTTTAGTAAATTTTCGTACCTATACCTTCTTATAAAAGCGAGAGATTCTGGATTCGATAGCTAGTTTGGTTTAACTTGGGTACTTGGAACTTTAAATAGTCATAAACTTTGAACTAGGAAAAAAATTATATCATCACTATTCGTCACTAGCGGACCTGGTCAAGCTTCGTTTTGACTTATGTGCACTTTTTCCATACCCCTATCCTACCCTACTCCCACCCAACACCTGCCCCTACCATACGCCTACCCAACCCTACTGCTACTGTACCTCTTCCCTATCTTCACCCTGTATCAGTATGGGCTGATATTTATGTATAGTTATCCCCTTTTAAGAAATTAAATATCACGTGTCTCAATCGGTGAAGGAAAACATCGTGAGGAAACCTGCACATCAGATAATTTTCTTAATTCTCTGCGTGTGTGAAGTTTGCCAATCCGCATTGGGCCAGCGTGGTGGACTATTGGCCTAACCCCTATCATTCTAAGAGGAGACTCGAGCTCAGCAGTGAGCCGAATATGGGTTGATAATGAATCCCCTTGACATCCACATTACATGTCCAACCCCAGCTAACATTTTACTCCGCAACTGTTTAGTCAATGGCGCCACTTTCAGGCTTCCTATTTAAATTGTAAATCGATTGGGAGAGAGCAGACGTCCGGACGTTATGCCTGGATCGCGATTTTAGCGGAGGACGTTCGTTCGTTAGCGTGAAATTCAGTTTTCCATAAATCCCTCGGGGACAAATTATGTATTTAGCTCAACAATCTTCTTTATCTACCAGTAAGTCTCGTTTAAGTCGGTTTAAACATTCCAAAGACTAGCTCGGACAAACAGGATAAATTAAAAAAACAGCATTTGTATCAATTTAAGCAATATTTTATTTATGCAGTATTTTTTTTATGTTCAGAAAGAATAATAAGTACGTTGTAATAACTATTAATTAATACAAAAATTAACTAAAAAATAAACTAAATACGTATTTACGTTGAGCTGGAATCGAATTCTGGTTAAGTTTTCCCCTTAGTTTCACACCACTTTTCCATGTCGATATGACAACGTGGAAACGAGTTAACTTCATGCACGGCTTGGGTGTTAGGTTTATTTTCGTTACGGAATTTCTTGATTCGGTCGCCGCGCTCAAAGTCCGCGATAAAGCTATGCAATAGCTTAAAAACATTTGATTGTGTTTTAATAACGTGTAAATAACTATAACCACTTAAGAAAACATTGTTTTCTTGAAATCACGGACAGACACATAATTTTCATATGTATTGATGATGAGGTGTGTCTGGCTATTGCAGACTCTCGGTTCTTTACAACTATTTATTACTTAAAAATAATAATAAATAACTATTCCTAATAGTGTTAGCATATTATGTCGTCACTCTTCGCTGTTATCTTCAAACAATTTACTGATAAGGATTGATAAAATACAAATATTAATATTATTTATCAGTTTTAGCTATTCGAAGTAAAGTTAAATTGCAATATTATTTTATGGTGTACTATAATATACCATGACATTAACCGTAACTGCATGGATGTAAGGCGTAGGCACGTAATAGAATTGGGAGACTTTTCTTTTTATAAGAGATAAGAAGATTTATTCTTACTAAGCGAATGTTTAACAATTTACTAGCACTGTTCCTGTATTTAATGTTTTGAGAACATCATTATAAAAGAAATGCGTGGCATTTAATTTCCTAAGAATACTATATTATCTTGTGAATCATATACGAGAATATACTTTCATCTTATAACTTTACAGTGAGTTTTAAACTCATTTAATTTTCTCTCTCTGTTTGTACTTATACTATCGTGATAGATTTAAATTAATCTGAGACTCACAGTATAGCTATAAAAAATCCTTACAAAATAGCATTATGTACTCCACTTTTGTTAATTTTTTTAAACACCGTGAGCGAATCATTCAAAATTTGTGTAAACATAATTTGACACACTAATATAAAATATGTGAAGATCATCGTTTTCAGATAGAAGCGATAAAAATAACAATATAGGTACGAAGTATTATCACTGATTAGCTCAAGGAGCTAGATACTGTTGGAATATTATCTTCTTTGATATGTAGGTATAATCGTCAGAACTTATATTAAACTACAAAATATTGTGTGAAATAACATAGTTTTCATTAATAATATACATTCTTTATCGGTTCAATTGTTGGAACGTTTGGTGTCGTAAAATTATATAGCCATTATACATGTTCTGCTATGGTGATGTATTTATTACCGTCGCACATTTTCCTTCACTGTGATTAAGCGATTTATACAGGTGTGACGTTGGTGTTCGCAGCTGATGTTTGCTCAATGGAAATATTGTGTAATGGTGTTGTGAATAGTGCTCTACTTTATAAAGAAGTGATATTGTGAAATTATAAATTGTACACACAGTGGAAATGGATAGATTTAAGAAATTAAAAAAGGAAAAATCAGAAAAATGTTCTTCTAAGGATCAGCCTTTATACATTACAGATATCAAAAGTTTCAAAGAAAATATTAAAATAAAAGAAATATTGAGAACTGTTAAAATGAATAGCAGTATGCGGCTGAAGGCGCCACCGGGCAGTAAGGTTATGAGTAATACTGATTTCAACGACGAGGACTGCTTTGAGGAATCTTCGTTGGCTGAAAATTCGAGTGAAGTGTTGAGTGCAACGAACCCAGTTATTTTACTTACTAATATAGACCAAAATGAAAACGAAACAGTTAGTGACAATACTACAAAGGAAGCCACTCCAGAAAGTGAAAATGGTAACGAGTGTAATGCCGTTCAAAAAGACGAAGAAGATAAACTTACAAGCAACAGTTTAAGTGAAGAACCGCCAAGCATAGAACAATTAACTGAATTGTCGGAACCTCAGCTCAAAAGCGATGAAAGCCAAACAGATATTGAGAAAATTGACACAAATGATAGATTAACGAATGGAAAAACGGACGAGAACTTACGAGATAGAAAATTGTCGCTAGACCATACAGTATTATCAAGAGGGGAAGGTCTTTCAAATTCAGAGATTGACTTGAATTCTGTGAGGAAATGTAAACTTGAGCGCAAATCCTCTTTTTTTCGGAAAACAATGGACAGTTTTGTGAAAAATACAACTGAAATGTTTAAAAGGCAAAACAAATCCTTGCAGCGCCATGTTTCCATGTCTGTATCTCTACAATCTTTGAGTGACAAATCTTTGCCGACGTCAAATAGTTATAGTGACGTTCCAATTCATCAAGTAAGTTTCAAAATATTTACTTACAAACAAGTTTTATTGTTCTCAACTGAATTTAAATTTTCGCTTTCCGTAGTACTTAATTATTTTTTAAATAACTTAAACCGTGAGTTTCTTTTACAAAACTACCAAGACGATTTTGATAAGGTTTTTTCGTTTGTAAATTCATATTTTTCAGATAACGTTTCAGTATTTGATTTCACGGCGGGTCGCTTTTTCTTAAGTAATTTAAATATAATATCTAAATTATCGGGGGATTGTTAAATTAAAATTTTTTATTTGTATATTATATGAGTATACCAAATGTTGCATAGTTTGTTCTCATTATTACGGTAATTATTATTTATTCTATTTATTTAAACAGTTTACAAAAATGTGGCTTAAATAAATATCTTATGGAAATTGGTAACAGGTTTGCCCTTGATTATGGTAGTGTTGTCCATGTGATTAATTATTGTAACATGTTAGGCGATAACGATTATGTTTTCAGAACTGCGCCTGAATTAAATGCGCCGTCTGCTTTTTTAATAATATCAAAATGCGTTGGATTTATTTTCATTTAAAGTAGTCCACAAGGACCCGTACGTTTAAGTAGGGGTTTCGCCATGTCCATCTGTCTGTCTGTCTGTCCGTCTGTCCGCACGCGCAAAGAAAGCTGTAAATTAGCATGCGAATTTATAATAAAAACATGAACAAAGCCGTATAATAAAATCTAGAAAAATATATTTTTAGGGTAAGGTAATTTATGCCCTGCGTGTTTAAGTGGGCATGATATTTTACTAGTTTATTCCATAGTGTGGAGTATCGTGGGATAGGTCTTTGAAAGATATGAGGTCTTTTAGCAATATTTTTCGATTTAGGTTTCCGTTTGTTTGTAAAATATTAAGCTTTTAATAGGTGAATCTCGTCATGGTGTCTAATAACTGTGTAATAATTTCATACCGTCAGTTATATAAACAATTAAAAATTAAAAAAAAACGAGCCAAGTGCGTGTCAAGCCACGCGCATTATAGAGTTCCGTGTAATGCACAAAAATACCGATAACGATACCCACCAATTGGAATAGACGATAAAGAATTCATCATTCAGCATATGAAGAAGGAAATAGCAATTGCTTCTTACTAACTGCCATACATTTCTAATAATTTAATTATATATTCTACTCCCTTGAATTTTTTCACGTATCCATAAAAACGTATGTAGACGGTGCGGACATATGACCTTTTTTTTTGTTTATTGATATGCCTTATATAAAAGCGGGACATTTTTAAAGGTTAACGTTGGGTCGGATGACAACACGAGATATCTCCAGACTCCAACATGTATTGCACGAAGCAATTCCAGTCTGTCGTGTATGGTGCAGTCGTCCGAGCCGAGCCCAGCTGACAGTTACGCCGGAAGCCAACCGAATCTTGAAGACTTACATTCTAGTAGTGTACACAGTAAGGTTTTTTAAAAAATATTTGCCACATATATATTAAATTTAAATCACACTTCACACTATTACACTAATCACACTATCACATCACACTTCACACTAATATTATAAAGGCGAAGTTTTGTGTGTAAGTTATTTCCTCTTTTACCGAAATACCGATTTGGCCGAAATTTGGAATTAACCTAATATTTCCATATTACATATAATCTCAGACTAATTAGATAAAGACCTGCTTCACAAGACATTATTTTTCTGTCAAAGTATATGATCAACGATCTTATGCGATTATAAACAGTCTCTATAGAATCGATGTTTCATAGTTTACAATCGTGGCTGTCGGTTGAATACCTCCGTAAAAATACCTTTTTTTGTAGTTAAATGGTGTAAAAAACGAGTAGTTTAGTTTAAGTTATGAAATCTAAGCTCGATTTCCTTAGAAAATGGCAGAAAATTTTGTCCGTGAATTTGGGTGCGATACTAGTCCTTATGTATTTAGTCTGAGGGTATAATCAATGAAAATCGTATGCAATAATATATGTATAATAATATAATAATTGTCACATGTACTCGTACTAGTACGATCACTTGATAGAATGCAATTATTTATACATTAAAAGCCTTTGTAAATTAATCTTGTATAAAATGAAAATTCTCACAATTTTTCCATGGAATGTTACTAACATCTGAGAAAAACACAAAGCATTCCGACGAGAAATGTTATCTAATTTTTCATTTCTATTGTCGACGGTATATCCGTTAATTTCTGCAATTATTTATCTCTGTTTTTAGGGTTCCGTTGTCAAAAAGAAACCCATTAATCATTTAACCAGTGATTTTATAAATATAGGAATATTTAAAAAATACTGTTAAGTTTGATTAAATGTATATTTATTAATTTATCATCATCCATCAACATCATCATCTTCATCGACCCATACGAGTATTCGGCTCACTGCTGAGCTCGAGTCTCTCCTCAGAATGAGAGGGGTTAGGCCAATAGTCCACCACGCTGGCCCAATGCGTATTGGCAGACTTCACACTCGCAAATAATTAAGAAAATTCTCTGGTGTGCAGGTTTGCGCACGATGATTTTCTTCATTATTTTATATTAAGTATTATTTATTAAAAAATAATGAATTTT